>NC_090277.1:53016875-53317500 GCF_040414725.1 Anabrus simplex
CCACGGAAAACCATTTTCAGGGCTGCCGATAGTGGGATTCGAACCTACTATCTCCCGGATGCAAGCTCACAGCCGCGCGCCTCTACGCGCACGGCCAACTCGCCCGGTTTTGCAGATTTTAAGAAGGCACTTCTTCTCCTTCTTCATGAATGGGTCACTTAAGACCACGCTGTATCTACATTTGTTGGCTTTTTCTTTTAGTCCAGCATTCTTTCATACATAGTGAATGGGTGTGTTTTCGTTGCAGGCATCATACATGTCTGTTAGTGTTTCATCATCCTCAAAAACTTGTCTGTGTGGTTTTGCTGATTTCATCTCAGTCCAGTAGATTTGGTGAACCTAATTCCTTCAGATATTTCTCCGTGTGTAACAGTTTGAAATTGAAACTCCTAATAAACTTTGGACTCCACCCAAAATTAATCAAATTGATGGAACTCACCTTAACCAACACAAAATCTAAAGTCAAGTTCAGAGGAGAATTACCCGAGCCATTCCTCATAAAAACAGATTTAAGGCAGGAGAATGTCTCATCACAGCTGTCCACAATGCCTTTGAATATATAATGAGAGAATGGTACAAGGATAACCCGAACACCAAAACTGGACAGCATAAATTTGAACTGCCTGGAATTTGCTGATAACCTTGCACTCGTGTTCAACAACGTTCAGTACGTCCAACAACAAGTTAAATCACTACTATATCTTCTGAAAACCAGGTATGATGTTAACAAGAAATCGAAACTGCTGACAAATTTAAATATTTAGGAGAAATAATAATATAAAACTTTAATGAAAAGCAGACATGGCATAATAAAATAAGTAAACTGACCAGAGCACAGTAATATCACAAAGAACACAGACAATAAAAATGCCTCTCAATACCTACAAAATTAAAACACTATAAAAAAATTACACAACCAGAAATAACATACAGAAGTGAAACTATTTTCAAAACAATAACATTCAGAACATGAGTAAACAAAAACTACGAAGAAAATGGACACTGGAGACTAGCCTCTAATGAAACAGTCTACAAGGAAATGTGACCGGTAATGAGCACACAATTGGGAAGAAACAAATCTCATTCTTTGGACATCTACTAATGACACCAAAAAACAGGATCATCAGGAGAATTATAGAACAATTATGGACCAGTAAGAACAACATTAAATGGATTACAGAAATCAAGGAAGATAAGAGGGTACTCGAAATTACAATAGAAGATTTTAAAAAACAAACCAGACAAAATCAAGAAACTCACAGACAACAAATGAAGATCAACAGATGGACAATGGGAAGGGTGATTTCAGACCAAGGGAAAAAAGTAAGATCCGAGAGAATGAAGAAACACTACAGACAGGAAACTGAAAACCATTTTTATAAAATTAACTAAAGTGGTCCAATAAAGGCCATAAAATTTAAATAAATAAATAAATAATAATAATAATCATTGAAGGCTTTAACTGCCATTTATGCTGTGTGTCAATTTTGATTATCTCTTTTAGTTTTAACAAATGACAGACAAACCACAATCCTAGTGAGAGATTTATGTGTAGTCCGCTTTAATCAATTTTGTTAAGCAAACATCAAATGCGTCGCCAGAAATCTTCCACACGATGAGGTACAATATGGAGTGCTGATTGGACTCTTATCTACCCTTCAAAAATCCAATTACCACACCTGAGTAAGACATGTGATGCTGGAATCAGGAAGCTAACATTTTACCAATGATCCGCTGAAAAACAACAATTCTCACTCAAGAGGAGAAGGATACACTGGATGTACGTACCTGGTCAGGTGAAGACTGGTTCAAAACGTGCACCATCATGACAAAGCACTGGACAGCTGTGTGTCGAACTTCCCAAGAAGCGTTTGTGTGCGAAACTACACTCATCACGATATTCACTGTAGCCGGACAGATCGCTCGAAGAGCATTGTGCTGCAAGAGAAAATGAACCGCCATGTTACTAACAAGATTAACAAACTACTGTCCCCACAAATAATATTTATAATTCTTGAAAACAGATATGAACAATCATCATAATAGGAGTAATAAAATACATAAATATCAAACAATTAACTTTTTTTTAAATATCTTTAATAACTAAATGTTCTTCCAGTTTAGCTTCAGTCTTAATCATTGATTTTTATGTGGTAAAAGGTTATAATGCAGTGCAAGTTCAAATTAGGACAATTATAGTATATATGAAGGCTATTTTTTTTCAAGGCCCGATCGAAACAAAATTAAAACCATAGTGAAAATCAAAAATGTTTTATATGCGACATTTAGCTACACCATCTAACTACTTCTCTACATAGTCACCGCTCCGATGTAGAAGTTTGTCATATGATGGTACCAACTTCGATGATTATTATTGTTATTATTTATTTACATTTGATGGCCTTTATTGGGCCACTTTAGTTAATTTTATAAAAATGGTTTTCAGTTTCCTGTCTGCAGTACTTCTTTGTTCTCTAGGATCTTCCTTTTTCCCCTTGGTCTGAAATCACCCTTCCCATTGTCCATCTGTTGATCTTCGTTTGTTGTCTGTAAATTTCTTGATTTTGTCTGTTTTGTTTTTTAAAATCTTGTTATAGAAGGCTGCCACCTGTGCTTTCAGCTACTTCTCTATGCTGGTCTGCAGCTTGTTGTCTGTGCCAAAATGCTGGCCTCCTAGCCAGAATTTCATGTGAGCAGAGAGATGAAAACCAGAGGGAGCCAAGTCCAGGCTGTATGGTGGGTGATCAAACACTTCCCATTGCAACCGCTCGACGAATTTCGGCTGCATTGCACCCCTCAGCATGAAGAAATCGAATTACAGCATACAGTTCACAGTTGGCAGGAGGCTATTGTTCTAGGCATGTTTACGTGCTCAGTGAGTGCTCAGAACTGACAAGTGTGATGTGACGTGGTTGATGGGCATACTAAGACATTGCGTAACAAATCTGAGCAACGCTTCATCGGATTCTCACTATGGTTTTAATTTTACAACTGATCGGACCTTGAAAAGAAAGAAAAAACTCATACTAATTAGTTAAATTTAATATTTCTTAGTTTAGCATCATCTCAATACTCTAAATTTTACAATATTTTAGAATATACATAACACATATAACACATTAGGATCCTTGAATCAACTACTGAAAATAGAGAAATATACAGTACTTGGGTTTTGTCTTATTGTAAGTGTTGTATACAAGGAACTTGGTATACAGTAACACAACATAAAGTTTATTGCTTCAATAGTTTTATACAGTATTTACAAGAAATATAATGAAACTTGTCTTGAAGCTTGATTGATTGCACGCAGTTAATGCTGTTATTAAATGATAGACTGAAAGTCTGTGGCACAAATATATATTTACAAAGAGAGAGTCCTATATACACATTCACACCTATCTTGAGGAGATAGTCTATTCCACAGGGAAATGTCCTTGGATAGTCGAAAACTATGTGCTGTGGGATAACAGGCGTAACTTGTAGGGAGAGTCGCGTTAGTAGAATACTAATATTTGACTTAGACTTGCAAGGAACTTGCGTCAATATCTTAATTCGCAGAATGCTAAGATAGTCGTTGGAGCACTGGTGAGGACTTGAGAGTGTAGCAGAATGCTTGACTCGGGGCTCGACGTGGCTACAGGAATCAGGGAAGATGAGGCAATGTCCGGAGGTGAGACCTCACGACCAGCAATCAGTCCACCTGTTCAAGACACATTTTTAAGAGGAACGCCTCCGTGTTTGACTTGCGGTGTGGTCTGGTCGTTGGACACTGGGGTAGTCCTCGGTAAGGCAAGGAACGTCACTACTTATGTAGCGCTGGCTGACGTCACAGACGAGCATGCCAGGTGCAGTGCAGTCCTCTCGTAGGCTCTGGAAACATCGGTGATGCGGCGGGTTGCGGAGCTTGTAGGCGCGGAGCTGAGCGCGGAGGACACACACAACAGTAAGTTTTAAAAATAATTTAAATGTATTTAATGACCATGATAATAAAATTTTATCCCATATCACGGATTTAGGAGAACTGAGACTAATGAGGAGAGAGCCGTTGTATTTGAAGACAGCAGTGTACAAAGATGCTGAGATTGCCCTTTTCCTTTGGTGTTTCCATGAATGTCTTTGTTGTTTCCATTGCATCCTCTCCCACACTGTCCAGTCATTGCTTTTTATCTTTTATGATTATTCTTGCTCTGCTTCAGAGCTTTCTGTTGTTTATTGTATGTTCTTGCAATTTTGATATTTCATTCCTGTTATATAATATCAATCAATCTAATCAATCAACACTGATCCTCATATAGGGCTATCACCCAGGAGACAGATTCTCTACCACTTGTTTATCTAGTCTTTCATTAAATGATTTCAAAGAAGTTGGAAATTAATCAAATATTTCCCTTAGTAAATTATTCCACTCCCTAATTCTTCTTCCTATGTAAAAAAAAGTATTTGTTCCAGTGTGTCTACATGAATTCAAAAATTATCTTCTTATCTTTCCTACATTTAAAAACTCCATTTTAAAAAAATGCCATTTTGCTTTACGGCGCACCGACACAGATTGGTCTTATGGTGACGATGGGACAGGAAAGGCCTAGGAAAGGAAAGGAAGTTTTTTTGCTAGGGGCTTTACATCGCACCAACACAGATAGGTCTTATGGCGACGATGGGATAGGAAAGGCCTAGGAGTTGGAAGGAAGCGGCCGTGGCCTTAATTAAGGTACAGCCCCAGCATTTGCCTGGTGTGAAAATGGGAAACCACGGAAAACCGTCTTCAGGGCTGCCGATAGTGGGATTCGAACCCACTATCTCCCAGATGCGAGCTCACAGCTGCGCACCCCTAACCGCACGGCCAACTCGCCCGGTTTAAAAAAAAAGCCTCCCCTCAAGCTGATTTGTCTACTAATGTCATTCCACGCCATCTCCCCACTGACAGCTCCGAACAATCTGCTTAATTCCAATATAAAAGGTCCATTATTGGACATAAATTTTCCAGCTAACTCATTCTTGGGTGCCAGCACTTCACCCCAGTGTGCCAATTTGGGCTCATCAGTTGGTAACCTGCACACCTACCAAGACCCATTGCTAATGCATATAGTGGAGGCCACTGCATAGTCTACTTGGAGCCACAGGCAGTGCCAATGCACTATGAGAGATTGACATACCAGGACGAAACTCTGGCAAACCAAGAACGAGTTAGGTGGAATCAGTATAATTTCCAATAACTGACCATTAATACTGGAATGAGGAATTAACTCATTCAGGACAAATATTTCGTGTACAATCCACTTAGTCGAGCTGTTAGTTTTCTTAATGCCAAGTCTTCCCAGCTTGAAGCTTGCAACATTTTCATAACACTACTCTTTTGTCAGAAATCACCGAGAACAAACCGTGCTTCTTTCCTGTGGATTTTTCCAATTCTTGAATGAACTAATCCTGATGATGATGACGATGATGTTTGTCATTTAAAGGGGCCTAACATATAGGTCAACGGCCCTTAATTGTACCAAGTGAGACGAAATGTAAGGAAATTAAAAATCCATAATCCTCCACTGACCAGAATTCAAAACGTGAGGACAAAGAATGAATGAATGGATATGAATGTAAAACAATCAGTGGATCCGACCCACAATGCCCCACATTCCCAGAAACTAACATTAAACAATAGTATTACCGACCATCGGACTGCTTCTAAAGCACAATACTGAAACGATGATGCTTGTAGTCTAAAGGGGTCCAAAATCCAAGTCATCGGCCCCTCATAATGGTACTTATTGCTAGTAAAGTAGAACTATGGTATCTGACATGTTGTGGTACTAATCAGAAGTAGCGCAGACTCGCGGTATTCCACACATTATGTTACTACTCACAGGTAATGTAATGGGCACATGTAACACAGAATGCGGTGCCATTTACAGGCAATGCAAACCTATGGTGTACTATCCCATGGTGTGAAGTAATCCTGGCGAGGATTCAATGCACTGGAAGAATTCTTACCAGTGACTTCTACACCCTCTCCTTTACATCCTTATTACAACCTCTCAACAATCTCATACCTATACGAAGACATGTGTACCCTTTATTTACAAACTCACTTATGTGATTACCCGAACGAGGATCTTTCCTTATGTTAACACCTAGGTACTTAAAGCAGTCTCCATGAATTACATTCCTCTTGGTGTAACATATAACCAGACTTTTCACCCTGCTTATTGCGATACCATTGTCTGCCGTCCATGTAACAACTTCTTCGAGATCTTTTTGCAAGTGCTCATGATTCTGTAATTTACTTACTACTCTATACAGTATCACATTATCTGCAAAAAGCCTTACCTGTGATTCCAGTTCTTCACTCATATCATTTGTATACTCAAAGCATAAAGGTTTGAAATATTGCCTTATGGAACCCCCTCTTAATCATTACAAGATCACATCATGCTTCACCTACTCTAAATCTCAGAGTTCTATTTCCTAGAAATGTTGCCAACCATTTAGTCACTCTTTTATTTAGTTCAGTAGCACTCATTTCCATCAGTAGTCTCACATGGTCTATCTTATCATGAACCTTACATAGGTCAATAGCGATACAGTCCATTTGCCCTCCTGAATCTAATATACCTGCTATGTCTTGCTGGAATCCTGAAAGTTGATTCTCACTAGAATAACCTTCCTAAACCAAACTGCCTTCTATCAAACCAGTTGGTAATTTTACAAATGTGCAATATAATCAGAAAGAATGCTTTCCCAGAGCTTACATTCAACCCATGTCAAAGTGACCAGTCTGTATTTACCTGCTTTAGTTTAACAACCTTTCATTTGTACACTGGAGCTACTACAGTATAGTATTTTAACTTTCACATTCTCGTGAATGTTCTTCTACATTCAGTTTGATATTTATGCTCAATTCTGCCTTAGTAGCATCACCAAAAAAAAAACCAATGTAAAAACAATAATTACTAAATACAAATTTATCTTATTCAACACTATCTTATTAAATAAACTTCATGCCTGGCATGCATCTAGGGGAGAAAAGTATACATTCTTATGGAACAATATATCTTACTATTACAATTATGTCAAAGTTGGTATTTAGATAATCAGGCACTTCAGGAAGCTTAAATTCACAAGACAGAAGCATGGATACACTACAGTTCAGAATTATCTATGCATGAGCAATCTATACATCAATGGCATGCAGAAGGAACTAAATAGAAAACCTGAGAAATGCACAAGATTTCTTGAATAAATGGGAGTAACATTCTTTTAACAGAGTTGGCATAGAGCTGAATAAGAAATTCTCAGAAACTGATAATTTCTGGTGCTGGCGAGATGTAGTGTTTACAGTGCACTATGTCTTCTGGTATGGGCTATATCAAATTTGTTACTTTCATTGACCTGTCTCAGTCTCATCCTTGGCTTTGACAATATGAAAGTGACTGAGGTATGAGTGATGCTAGTAATACCATTGCTTATGCAGCCAGTCCCTGTTATGAATGGTGGGAAAATATCGCTCATAGGGTCGGTTGGTGCATGCATTTCAGTGGGCTTGGCAGACTGATATGTAATAGCAACGGCTGGCTCGGTGAGGAAAGCAACGGGAAACTACATCACTCCTCATTTCCCTAGCATGCCTCTTCAGTGATGCCTAGGCTATTTATGACAGCTGTTGGCGGAGCTGCGGAGGATCAAACCAGCCTTCGGGCTGAATACCCAACATACAACAGGCAGTAAAAAAAATGGCATATGGCTTTTTTTTTTTTCAATGCGTCGCACCGACACAGATAGGTCTTATGGTGACAATGAGATAGGAAAGGTCTAGGAATGGGAAGGAAGCAACCGTGACCTTAATTAAGGTACAGCCCCAGCATTTGCCTGGTGTGAAAATGGGAAACCACGGAAAACCATCTTCAGGGCTGGCGACAGTGGAATTCGAACCCACTGTCTCCCGGATGCAAGCTCATAGCAGTGCGCTCCTAACCGCACGGCCAACTCGCCCAGTCATATGGCTTTTAGTGCCGGGAGTGTCCGAGGACATGTTCGGCTCGCCAGGTGCAGGTCTATTGATTTGACTCCCGTAGGCGACCTGCGCGACGTGATGAGGATGAAAGGATGATGAAGACGACACATACACCCAGTCCCCGTGCCAGCGAAATTAACCAATGATGGTTAAAACTCCCGACCCTGCTGGAAATCGAACCCGGGACCCCTGTGACCAAAGGCCAGCACGCTAACCATTTAGCCATGGAGGTGGACTAATAGGCAGCGAAGAATGTCTTTGTTTATCTACTCTACGATAGGACTCCTCCAGACAGTCCGGACTAGCCTCTTTTATACAGAGCACATATATCCAGTTTACAGCACAACTGCCTATGTGCTAAAGAAAATGGTGTAAGCAATTTCAGGTAATCAAGTTAGGTTTACGTACAGACCATCTTCCTAACGTTTGAAATTGTAAGGTTTTAGTTTTTAACTGAACATCAGTGAAGATGGAACTGCTAGGTGCTAGCTTGAACAACAGTCACCTTAAGTATCCCTTTATCATCCAGAAATCCTTTTTCTCTAACTAGGTGAGATGACAGAGACACCTGTGTACTTCCTGAAGTGTTGTATTTCATATTTCTGGCAAGGCCAAAAGTTGAAGGCATAGATAAAGCACTTAACATTGCTAGCATGATAACAGATGGTATGAATGGATGAAGGATTTCTTCTCCAGAAGATCCAGGTTTTTCTTTGAGAACTGAGAATGTCTTACTGGTAATGAAACTTAAAACAACTTTTTTTTTTTTTTTTTTAAGTTCATATGAACATTCATGATACAACTCAGCAGCATAGCGAGGATCAACTGATGTGGGGGTTATAGTTACAAGAACACTGATACACGTGAAATTATCTTGATATTCAGATTGCAGTAGGTACCGGTAAACTACAAAATCTTACATTAAAATACAGAACAAGAACCATATGGTCAACATCAACAGTTATACAGCGAATAATATGTTCACATTACAATCAAAATCCAACTTTTGATACTTATTAGACAATAGATTCAAGAGATACCTAATATACTTAATTCGACATACTCTAGTGCTCCACCCATACCTACAGATATTAGACCTACTTCCAGCAAAATAGATAACTCCGCCCCTTTGTCAGCCTCATCACAGTTGACTCCATCCATCCTCTCCTCCCTTCCACGCTCCCTCATTCCTTCCCCTCCGAGTTCACTACCGCCTCTGCAGCACAGTTATAACACGAGACTCAGAGCCAACAGAAGGGCAGCTACCAACGCAACAGTAGATAGCAAATAACAGCTTTCAACAAACATGCAAGTCCTCGTCTGTTCCTAACATCGTAAACAGAATTCTCTCCTTGCGTTCAACTTTTTAATCTTTCCTTTCCTTCTCTTACAGAGAACATTTTCCAGTATCTACTGACATTTCCTGACATGGTCTCAGTCAATATTATTGCCTACCGGTGCTAAAGGCCCCTTCTGCAATAATTCAACTGATGCTTCAGTTTTACATTATGCTCATGATTTCATCAGCGGCCTTGAACATGTTGTATTTATGACATTCATTTTAGTGCTTGTTATTCACGCCCTCATGTCGTTGGCATTATTTCATTGTCACACTGTTTTTCCACTAATAATTTTTAATGAACCATTTTAATTAGAAATTTGTAACAGAATGAGTTTTAGTCTCTGACAAAATATTTTTATGGTTTAATCATTGACAGTGTTTCCATCAACATGTTTGTATAATGTATCATTTCTCACATTTTTATATACTGAATTTTAGTAACTGGCTAAACTTTTAGCTTCGATATTAATATAAGGTGTACTCTTGAAGATTGTTTTTAGGCTGAAGATGCCCTAAAATGAGGGCGAAACATGTCCCATTTAACTTATAGTATGTTTATGTAACCACTATAAGTGGAAATTAATGTATTGAATAGGTGGATAAATGATCGCCTTTATTGTTTTTGAACAGGTGGCAGATTCTTGTATCAATTGTTTACCTAGCTTTTTCTTAAATATTTTCAAAGAACTTCGGAATTTATCAAACATTCCCCTTGCTAATTTTGAAATTCTCCCTTACGCCTCATCCTATAAATATGAATCACGTGCCCGGAAGTAACAAGGAAATCTCATTTTCTCGTTCTAAACACGAAGAGTATTCCTGACTTTTTTTTTTTTTTTTATAGGAATGTGTGCAGCTGTTCTATCAAGCCAATCATGCAAAGGTTAAGGTTAGGACCAAACAAATAGTATATACAGGGTGTACACAAAAGAATATCAAGGTTAAAAAAGGTGTATAATTTCTCTTACATATTGTATACAATAGTAATTCATACATGGGCTGAAAGAGTAACTGTATAAGTTTTCAAAGTGCTCGATGTGAGAACCTTTATTCACACGACACATGTCCAACAGATAGTCCAGCTCTTCCCGAACTTTTGTCGTCGCATCTGGGGTAAGGGACGTGACAGCCGCAGCAGCCCTACATCTCAATCCAGGTGAAATGGAATGGTGTATGGCTTCTAGTGACGGGAGTGTCCGAGGACAAGTTCGGCTCGCCAGATGCAGGTCTTTTGATCTGACGCCCGTACACGACCTGCGCGTCGTGATGAGAAAAATTAACCTATTATGGTTAAAATGTCGACCCTGTCGGGAATCGAACCCGGGACCCCTGTGACCAAAGGCCAGCATGCTAACCATTTAGCCATGGAGCCTAAGCTGGCTAGTAGCGGTGGTAAAACACGTGATCCTTAACAAATCCCCACAAAAAGCAATCACATGGAGAAAGGTCGGAGTTCCTTGCAGACCACAGAAGCAGAGCCTTCTCGTCTGGATCATGATAACCGATGCAAGCATTCCTACACAGGTTGAGAAAAATGTGGAAGTGCACTGTCTTCGTGCCAAATGATTGTTTGAAGTCCAGCCAATTCTGAAGCATATCAAGGTACAGAATTTCTGTGTTAGTTTTTTCCTGGAAAAAGAACGTCGCATAAACCTGTCATTCAGTTAACACACAGAAAACTTCAATTTTGAGGGGAATCCATTGTATTCCACTGTTGCATGCAAAGTCTCCAGCGCCCAGATATGGGTGTTGTGTGTGTTCACTACTACTGAGGTGAAATGTTCATTCATCACTGAAGACTACACAGATAAGGAAACCTTCATCACCTTCCATCCCTTCCTGCATTTCCATACAGAAGTTAGCAAATGCCTCACAATATGCAGTGTGTGGGGCCTATAAGGACTGAAGAGGGCATGGTCGCAATTTTATTTGCTTCCATAACACTTTCCACACCGTCAAGTTTGGCAGTGCTAGTTTACGACTAGCCCACCACACAGATTTGCTACGACTGATGGTCGCCTTGCCATGTTTGAGATCGCCCCAGGCTCCTTCCTTCTTTACCCAGGCATCCCGTCATCTGGAACTGTTTATACCACCGCTCAATGTTGTTGCCAGATGGAGGATCACATCCACATTGATGCTGGAACTGATGCTGAACTGTAACTACTGAATTACACTTTGCAAACTGCAATACACAGAAAGCTTCACGCTTGGGAGCTGCCATCTATTACCAGAACTCTACCCATAGAGCTGTCAAGCAGCAGGGTGTGGAAACCACAATTTGCCATATGCAACACAAACTTTCACAGTTGCTCTCTCATCCGATCTAGGAAACAGATGGGTAAGGTTGTTTACATAGCCATACTAACTACTTAAAACCCCAATCAATATTCTTTTATGTACACCCTGAACTTAATGGACTATACAAAGCCATGTCACTAATTTATAAGACTGCAGGTCTCATGCTTCCATCATCTGTTCATCCAGCAACTCGTAAAACTCACCCCCTCATTCAAACAAAGTGTAGTGCTATCTGCACTTTTCTTTCCTTCACTTAATGTGAAGGGGATTAACCTTAGAATCATACTCTGAAAAGACGTGAGAAGGTGCGTGAAACAAGACAACACAAACAGTGTTAAAGACATGTTACATAAAATCAAGCCTATTTACATGTTATACAATAAGTAATTATTCCTTACTGAACACTTAACATTCCCTAAATTCATGAAGAAAAAACCCCTCACTCACTCACTCACTCACAAATAACTTTACCTATAAGCAGCACTTCTCACTCATCAGAACACCACAAGTGAATCAAAAAATATTTTTTGTTAACATTCAGCATAAACCAAAGTGTACTGCATTTGCAGTTAAGGTGGGTCTGCATCAGGGATAGCTCTCAGCCCATACCTCCTCATCATCAACCATCAAGGGCGAACTACACTGCCTGACGAAAAATATTGAAGCTCCGAGAAGAAATGGCCGAATGTCAATGTAACTTTGTGTATGTATACAAATATGTACAGTGCATTAGTGTTGTTTGTGTTTAGTGTTGTTACCAGGCCTGGAGGGGTATGAAAGGGGCGTGAACAGCACCAGATGTTGAGTGATCACTGTGAAGGACACAGAGATATGCATATCGTGCAAGACAGCATTATCAGCACCTGACAGAGTTTGAAATGGGCCCTCATTGTGGGTCACCAATTGGCCGGTTGGTCAAATCGTGCAATATCCAGATTTGTGGGATATTTGGATGTGACAGTGGTCCAATGTTGGACTGCATGGGAACAGGAGGGCAGTCATACTCCTCAAAGTTCCGGTTGACTATGTATGACCACCACAAGGGAGGAAAGCCATATTGTGCATCAACCACATCATAGCCCCTTCACATCTGCGACTGACATCTGAGAACAAGTGATAGACTCCCTGCAACATTCTCTGTCATCCTGCACCATCGGTCAGAGACTAACAACATCCGGACTAGGGAATTACCATCCCATGCATAGGCTGCCATTAATACAATACAAACGGTTGCACTTGGGGTGGTGCCATGATTGGAAAGTATGGACTACTGATGAATGGTTTTGCATTATGTTCAGTGATGAACTGTCTACATGACGTTGAGTTACTCCCATGGCAAGATCTGTCCCCGATAGAATGTGCGAGACCAGCTCGGACGGCAACTCCATCCCAGTGAAAACAGTTGTGGGCCAGCTTGCCTCCGGAGAGGATACAACGGCTTTATGACACCCTTCCCAACCGAATCAGAGCATGCATTTAGGCGAGATGGGGTGCAACATCAGGTAGTGTAACAACACACATTATTCATGATGTAGCCCCGTGGAACATGCTGTTTGTAAATGATGTAATGCTTGTGGGTGAAAGCTTACGGACATTACAACAGAGGCTGAACACTTGACAGGTTGTGTTAGAAAGAAATGGGCTCGAGATAAGCAGGACTAAAACTTAATATGTCCACTGTAATTTGTCCATGAATGATCTTGATGGTCAAGATGGTTAAAAAATTTTGAATGAGGAGATACAAGAAAACCAATAACTTCAAATATCTTGGGTCGTGATACAGGATAATGCAGACATCAACAGAGATATTACCAATCGAGTCAACAGTGGCTAGGTGAAGTGGTGGTCAGCTATCAGTGTTCTCTGTGACAGGAAGTTCCCTCTTCACCTGAAGGGCAAAATCTACAAAATGGTTGTCCGTCTAGCCATTTTATATGGTTTGGAGTTCTGGGCTACAAATAAGAAAGATGGAGTAACCAGGTTGGACAAAATTCTAAATGACACCACTTGCCAATGTCTGAGAATAACACCAATCTCTGAGAAACTGAGGGAAAATTGACTGAGATGGTTCGGTCACTTTCAGTGAAGACCAGAAGATAGTGTGGCACAGAAAGTAGAGAGGCAGGCAGTAGAAGGCCAGCTAGCTCTGGACAGACCTAATTTTTATTTTCGTCTTATGGCGACAATGGGATAGGAAAACACTAGGAGTTGGAAGGAAGTGACCATGGCCTTAATTAAGGTATAGCCCCACCATTTGCCTGGTGTGAAAATGGGAAACCACAGAAAACCATCTTCAGGGCTGCCGAGAGTGGGGTTCGAACCCACTATCTCCCGAACGCAAGCTCACAGCTGCGCGACCCTAACCGCATGCCCACTTGCTCTGTCAGACCTAAATTGAGACGGAAAACCTGCATCAGGAAGGACCTGAATAGTACCAATTTGCGATAATGGACATTGAAAACAACCTCAGAACTATTCTGAACAATAGCCGAAAGAAGACGCAGCTTTCCAACATCCGAAATAGATACGGACAAGAAGAAGAAGAAAAGACTATAAAAAGTTTTCAGAAGTTCTCATTCAAAATGAATAATAATAATAATAATAATAATAATAATAATAATAATAATAATAATAATAATAATAATAATAATAATAATAATAATAATAATAATAATTAGGACCTCAAAAGAGGCCAGGTACAGGTCTTTCAAGATGATGCGAGACCTGCATATCTGTGAGGATGGAACACTACCTAGGATGAAATCTAGTGTTGATAACAGCATTCACACCCTGTCCCCGAGCCCAAGGAATTAATCAATAAAGGTTAAAATCCCCAACCCTTCCAGGAATCAAACCTGGGACCTCTGGAGTTGGACAAAATGAATCATGAACATATGTAGTATTTTCTACTAGCCAAAGGAATTAAACAGGTATTTGCTTAATAATCTTGTCTTGTTACCACATATTTAAACAATGAAACAAAACAAAAATTCTTGGCAATCAAGCTCACAGCCAATCATTTATGAATACAGTACATATGTGAATAATACCTGCCATCAAATATGGAGTAATCCTGCATCCTAATATTAGGAAAGGAAATTTTGAATTTTTTTCAGACATCGTCAGTGGAAAATGTAGACTTTTTTTTTCCTTTTTTTGTATTTGTGCAGGTGTGTAAAACATTTACATTGAAAACTGTAAATACTACAGTTACAATAAATTACAGAAAAACTCAATGTGTCAATATTCTAATGTACTTATGTCTGGTCTGCATTACAAATTTGCAAGAGTAAATATCAATTTCTCTGGTGCAAACTCGTAACAAATCTGTGGAAATTCAAATCTTCTCTTCATAACTGACCTGGAAGACATTGCACAATGTTAGTTTTCTTGAAGAAACTGAAGTTTTTATGCCCGAAAACACTCGCTCACGAGCTATCTGCGGCGAGCCTTAAAACCCGTAATTATCAACACCCTCGCTGTTGCTTCAGCTCTCAATCGACATATTTCAACCCTGACCACACATCCAAACTGTTTTTCAGTTACTGGTACACATTTGCAGAGCAAAATGCAGCTTCCACCAAAGAAGTCCCACTCTCATCCATGGGTGTGAAAATAAGGACGCTGTTAACATCGATGCTTTCACGGCCCATACTTGTAGACATGATTGGGGATTTGGGGCTTACACTGTGTCAAGAAAACAAGAAACTCTTTACGTTTCACAGAGAACTTTGCTGCGCGTCTTCAGAAGAAAATCTCTACTATTCATGAGGAAGTCTTCTATAATAACGAGGGTTTGAATTTAAGAATGCTTTACCGTCTGAGAGCTGTAGTGGTACGCTCATTCATCACTATGTGGCTCGCTGTGGCACAGCACTCCAAGCGGGAGTACTACAATGTTCTATCACACCGTAGTGCGTGAGAAGTATCAGAGAGGAGATCAGACGAATCAGGGACAAATGTGGTAGAAGAAGTAAATAAAAACTAATACAATGAAATGCAATAAAAGGCACCAGGATAGAATAGAACAGAGTTGAAGAATGGAAAGAAAGTATGTGAAAAAAACCGGAGGACGATGTGAGAGAGGGGAGGGGGAGATAACCATTGTACACACAAATGAAAGTATGACTCTGAAACAAGCCCGGAATGAAAAATCTTGTGATGAGGAACGTACGAATTTGGAAAACACTGAAAACGAAATAAAGATAGTGAAAGGACAGGGAAGAGAACTACTAACTCAAATCCTTAATGGCTGGCAAACATATATTAATTAATTGATAGCCAGTGTCCCTGTTGAAGTTGTTAGGATTTCTACGTATTTCCACAGCTTCCCGTATAATCCTAGACCTGTACAGTAGTATCTAATGTGGGTAAGATCTCGAACATCTTGAAACACCCGCCGATAGGGCATGCTCAACTATTGCTGACTTATCTGGCTGGTTGAAACTGATATTTCTTTCGTGTTCCTTGATGAGAGTCCCAATGGACCGGCATGTTTGGCCAATGTATGTATACCTTGCCACAAGTACAGTGAATTTTTTACACCCTTAGTGTGTAATAGTAGAGACCATTTTTGTCCTTGCTTTTACTTAATATGGGAGCCGCTAGGGTATGGGTGGTGCTGAGTAATGACATTCAGAGCATGACCAGTGTGTCAGCGTGTTAAGAAAGATGTTGCTTGTAGAGTTAGTCGTGCTGCAATAGCTCTTTCTGGCCCAGTGAGGAAAGCAATGGCAAACAACCTCACTCCTAATCTTAACTAGTACTCCTCATTTTAGTGCTGCCACCGGTTGTTGCAGTTTCCCTATAACTGCATAACATTTGGTGGTGTTATTTGAGGATCCAACCAGCCTCTGGGCTGATGACCTAACAGACATTTGCATATCCTATTCTTCATTTCTGGAAACTTTGCCTTTTGCCTGCAAAATGCCTGATCATTACTGTTCGAGACTAGCTCTATTATTCCGCCAATCGGATATCACCACAAATCTTGTCAATATTGTACTATCTTCCTGCAGCACAATTACCAATTTTCTCTGCTTCTTCAACAATGTGGAGATCTTCATGAACCGTGAACAACCTGCAATGAGAAACCGCACCAGTCATTCTAAACACATGCTACTATTTAAACTGACGCAAAGCAAATGGCACGATATGTACACGGCACGCTTCTCACTTGCGGCGGGAATAGTGTTGCCGATAGAATGGGTGGAAAATTTCTGTAAGTCATCAGAATTATACCAACCTTGATGCAAATAATACACGCACCCCGATGTTTTGCTGCCAAATTTTGAAAAACATATATGCAGGGATTATTCGCATATATACGGTATGTACTTCACAGAAGGGACACTCTTTACCTATTAAAAAATACTATGCATAAAATCACACACACACACACACACACACACACACACACACACACACACCCACCCACCCCATAACTACCACAATCATGAACTGGGTCACTGTTTCCTTTACATAAGATTTATTCATACTTTTCCCAATGCAAGACTACATTTCCTTGTTATTTAAATGCAACTCCCACAATCATGAACTGGGTCACTGTTTCCTTTACATAAGATTTATTCATACTTTTCCCAATGCAAGACTACATTTCCTTGTTATTTAAATGCTTTAATAAATAACTGAAAATCTTTATCTATTAAAGTTAACTGAGAGAAAAAAAAAAAAAAAAAGCTGAATTAATTCACATATACAATACAGCATATCAGAGATGTTATTAGGCTGGTTACCTACCCGAGCTCCAGAAATGACAGCTCCTAGCACGTGTAGTAGTTCCGTACTTAATCTGGGACACTTTTCCACTAACGATGTCTGAAAGCAATCTGGAACAAGAGAAAAATAACACATCAAACTAGACACATTTTAAAAGTTTAGGAGTAGTTTACAAAAAAACTAGTGTGCAAGTGCCTTGTCAAAGATTAGGAGTTTCCACCATGAGTAGGTAGTGGAGCGACAGCCTCAGGATCTCAAGATGGCAGGTTCAAACCTGGCTAAGGTAGTCAGATTTTTTAAGGAAAAAAATGATGATGATGATGATGATGCTTCTAGTTTAAAGGGGCCTAACATCTAGGGCACTGGCCCCTAATGGTACAAGATGAAATGAAATGTAATGATAATTAAAACTAAAATTCCACTGACTAGAATTTTTAAAATGATGAAAAATTAATTGAGAATAATCAGTCGATCTCATTTGCAATGCCTTCTTTTCTTATAAAATAGATTTTAAAACAGATAAAAATTTATTAAGATGAAATAAGGCATTGCCTTTGAAATGAAATCATATACTTCATGCAAATTAAAAGTTTAAAAACACATTAAAAAGACACAAAGACAGACTAAAACAGAGTCAATAGAAGGAAAACATACAGTAAAAACCGGCAGGCTCCTTAGGACATACCGTCTATCGTAAGCCTACCCACACAAATCGCTATCTCCATGCAGATTCTCACCATCATCCAGCACAAAAACAGGGCATTTTCACGACAGTGACACAAATTTGTAAGCCATCAGATATCCAGGAAGATATGGATACACTCAAATTCACATTCGAGGGTAATGGTTACAACAATGTACAGATTCATAGAGCCCTGCATCGTAGAGGGACAATTACGCAAATCTCACAGAAAGAAGAAGTGAAGGGAACTGCCTACCTGCCTTACATCCACAAGACCACAGACCGAATTGCTAAGGTCCTCCGCAAACACAATATTAAAAAACGTATTTGGCACCATCTCCAAAATTGCTCACAGTTTAGGTAAAAACAATGACAAATTGGACAAATTGTCCCCACTATTACACCCTGGGGTGTACAAAATTCCCTGTACTTGCGGCAAGGTACACATTTGCCAAAAAACGCCAGTCCATTGTGACTCGTATTACGATCGCCGTATCTACAGAACATTTCCCTACCTTACATACTGCTGTTTGCCTCGAGCTCGTCCTCGCCGCGCCATTGCCTGTGCGCTGTGTGTACACGTGACCTCATGTTTCTCGAACTCAATGGCTTGTAGCCTTCTCTACTTTTCTGGAATATTCTATTCCACTATATATTGCCCACTCCGCTTCTCCACATTTGAGTCGGGTTTTCATAGCGGAGTGGTGGAGTGCCAAAGTACTGTGCCTCTTGTAAATCATGTCTATTCCATCTGGACTCTGTCTTCAAGCTATTTGGTGAGCAAGACTTATTGTAATTTATCTTTATTTGGACTTTAAATTTTCATCCGGCCTCTTGCCAGTTCAAATTTTCTTCCGTCGAGTTGGTATGCTACATTTTAAAGCTCATAGACTGCATCACTATACGAACATGCGCTACGGACAATTATGAATTATTTATAATCATTTCAGATGTCTTCTTGGACCTATGTAAAAAAATTGGTAAATCTTGGAATAACCCGGTGAAGAAAATCCTTTCCCCGCCCTAATCCTTATGTCACTTCCCTTACCCCTTTCTTTTGTCCTTCTTTTCTCTCTGATCTTTACTCCTGCTGTCCTATTTAGTTTTTATATTTATTGCACGTTGGTAAATTATTTATTAGGCTTTCCCCTTATGCATTTTTGGATATTCAATTCGTAAATGTGGCACACTTTTCGGATTTTTCTCTACTCTGGAATATTCATCTTTCACCATTAGTTATAAATTTATCTTCGATTTTATTTATCTTGTTGTTATGTTTTATTGTTAAATATATATTCTATTCACATCGTTATCTTTTTGGTCTTCCTATTGGCCTAGCTCCTTCTCACTGTGCGTTTCCTTGGTTTAAATCATTCATTATTATTATTATTATTATTATTATTATTATTATTATTATTATTATTATTATTATTATTATTATTATTCACATTATCTATTTCACTACTATACTTTGGTACACTGAGCTTTCTATGGTACTGCTAATATCTTATTATACTCCGCTCTACCAACTTCAGATTACCTATCACTATTGTATAATAGTACACCACCCACTATAGTAGGATAGCAGTACCCACTCACTACACTCGCATGAAGGAACACCAAAGAAATTCAACCAGTCAGACAAATCAGCAACAACTGAGTACGCCCTATCGTCAGGTCATTATGTCGTGTTCCAAGATGTTCGAGCTCTTACCCACACTAGACACTACAGGTCCAGGATTATAAGGGATGCTGTGGAAATACATAGATATCCTAGCAATTTCAACAGGGACACTGGTTAACAGTTAATTAATATGTGGTTGCCAGCCATTAATGATTTACGTAGGTAGTTCTCTTCCCAGTCCTTTCAATTGTTATTTTGTTTCGGTGTTTTCCAAATTCGTATGTTCCTCATCACCAGTTGTTTCATTCCGGGCTTGTATCAGAGTCATACTTTCATATGTGTGTACGCCAGTTATACCCCTCCTCTCAGGCCGATTCTGATGGTGCCGTCAACTTCCGCTTTGAATGCTAGCACTGTACTGCATACGATGAGCCATCTGGTGACTAATGAACATACCATCTACACTTCTATTACTAAAGTCCAATTCAAACCTTCATTACTATAGAAGTCTTCCTCGTGAACAGTCGAGACTTCTTCTGAAGCCATGCAGCAAAGTTCTCTGTGAAACATAAGGATTATCACCTTGTTTTCTTGACATGACATAAGCCTGAAACCCCACATCATGTCTACAAATACATAGTTTACAGTAAAACGAAATGAAAATTACGAACAGAAACTTCTCTTAGAATGAGGGAGATGGTGCAGTGCAGATTGGCCACGTTCCAAGCTCTCCGTAAGGATGTGTACTACGGTCTGATGACGACTGCCACGAGTACACATTGGTGAGGGGGGGGGGGGGGGGGTGCATCTCTATACCATGGCCTTCTCTCAGAGAGACCCAAAGGGAAGTCTTCCATACCTTTGTAGTTCCTTTAATCGTTCTCAGCTTATTTGAAAGACCTGCCACTCCAACTCCCAATGGGATATCACCAAATGTCTCAGCTGAGAACGAATGTCACTGGTTGGAACCTTGTAAGGCAACGGGGAGCAATGTGACTGCCTCCTTTGCAACCCTAACATCGAACTCATTTTCTGCTACACCCACATGGCTTGGGAAGTAGAAGAAGTTCAAAACTATGTTGTACAATGATGCCATACAAAATATTTTTGGCAAAACATTTAGCCATTTCTTAAGAGTTAGTTCCTCTTGTACTAAATAACATATTGGGCAATGTCATCTCCCCAGAAAATCCTATCTGCCGCCAGGTTTTCTGGCTCATCCCAGTGGACAACCAACTGGGAAAGATCTTTTATTATTACAAGATATTAGAATCATTCCGTATTGATGGTTTTCACTTTACAAAGGTGAAAAATGAGAGTATCCTCCTAATTCAATACAATAAATATTCCATCATTAGACGGAGTAAACAAAATTCAAACATGTTTCGGCTCGTTTGAGCCATTTTCAGTGAAAAATGAGGAGAGTTTGAAATAATTTACATAATATAAGTTGAAAAAAAAGGTTAAAAACATAATGAAGGAGCAAATGAAAAAACAAACAAAAGAGAGCCCAGATGGAAACAAAATTAGCACAAATATACAATATTTACATCAATATGCGGAGCAAAAAACAACTCACTGCAACAAAATTAAGTGAAAAGGTGTTAATTTAAAATAATAATTGAAACTAAAAACTGTCTTAACCTAAGAAAACAAAGGAATGAAAAAACAAATGATGCAGATGGAAATGAACAATAGTAGCACATGGTGAGGTTGTTTGTAAACTATGAGGTCCACAATAGTCCACATAATTTACAAACAACCTTACCATGTGCTACTATTGTTCATTTCCATCTGCATTTTGTCGCAGTGAGTTGTTTTTTGCTCCGCATATTGATGTAAATATTGTATATTTGTGCTAATTTTGTTTCTGTCTAGGCTCTCTTTTGTTTGTTTTTTCATTTGCTCCTTCATCATGTTTTTTTTAGCATTTTTTCAACTTATATTAAGTAAATTATTTCAAATTCCCCTCATTTTTCACTGAAGATGGCTCAAACGAGCCGAAACATGTTTGAATTTTGTTTACTCCGTCTAATGACGGAATATTTATTGTATTGAATTAGGAGGATACTCTCATTTTTCACCTTTGTAAAGGGAAAGATCTTTGCAAATGTTCAGTGACAGGTGCTGTGTGGCCTTCCTCTTCTGGAAGGTATCCAAATCGGTGTAGTTCTCCATCCATCTCGGCAGTCCTGGGAATGGATATCTGTGGTTCCTCATTTTCACTTCTAGGCCAGTAGTGGGACAGTTCCCATTCGTAGGTTACAATCAATTCCTTCCACCTCCTCAAAAAATTTCATTCACGATCATTCATTTCATCTTCATTAGTTCAAGTGCTGGCTGTAAAAAAGCATGCCATATAATTTCATTTCACCTCAACCCTGACCCCATATCAGGATACAGGACTGTGAATCCAACCCTTGATCCGTTTCTCTACAGCGTCGGGTATGAAGTGAGAGCAGGCGTAGCAGGGGGAGAGGTGATACTCCCACGTGGCGCGTCCCAGGTGGCGGGTAGGGGGGTCGTAACCGGCTTGCTGGCGGACTTGAGGGAAATAAAATAAATCTCGCGGACCAAACACACTACCTCCTGCGGGTGGGGGACGCACATGTAGAATACACCCGCGGTATCCTCTGCCTGTCGTAAGAAGCGACTACAAGGGGCAACCAAGGGATGATTGAATTAGAACCATGAACTCTTGATTCGTACCATCATGCGGGGAACACCATGGGTTGCATGTACTTGCAAGTAGTATCACTAAATTGGTACGAAATATGTTTGTGATTAATTGCAGTAAAAAGCCTGGCCTGGTGGATTCCAGTACCTGTGCGTTGTACCCATGTGGGCAACACCGCGGGTCTGGGCGTAGCCTGTGATTTGTACCGCTATATGAGTGGCACCGTGGGTCAGCGTTGCCTGTCACTGGTACCCACAATGTGAGGAACACCACGGGAATACCAGCGCCCGTGACTAGTACACCTAGGTGAGGAACCTTACCGGTTTGCATTGGCTATGAGTGGTGCCATTGTGTGAGAAACACCATAGGTCTGCGTTCCCTGTACGAATTGCAATGCTTGTGAGTAGTACCATCTTGTGTGGACCACCGTGAGTCTTCGCTACTTTTGATCAGTACCCCAAAAAGACAAATACCATGGTTCTACTTTACTCGCGACATGTACCATTCTGTGGGGCCTAAGACGTGAATTTAGCACCCCTTCAGACATCAAGCATCATTGTGCTTTATAAATGGTCCCTTGGTCAGTAATACTCTAATTAACTACCTTCTTTTTGAGTCTGATCCACTGTTTTTGTTTGTTTGTTTGTTTGTTTGTTTTTTTTTTGCTTTTTTTTTTTTTTTTTTTTTTTTTTGTAGGGTTCATGTCCATCCATTCATTCTTCATGACTTTTTATTTTATTTTGGTCAGTGGATGAATCTGAATTTTTTGTTATTTCATTTCGTACCATTAGGGGCCAATGAACTCGATGTTAGGCCCCTTTAAACAACAAGCATCATCATCATCATCAGTTAATGAGATGAAATGAATGACATGGTATACGATAGTAGGATGGGAGCCTTCATCATCGTATGCCATATGGTCCTTTCAGCCAATTCCAAGCAAAAAGAAAAGCCAATTCACAATTATGGCACTTTCACCCTTTTCCATTTTCATTCTTCAATTATGGAATCAAAATAAGCATGGAAAAGAGTTAGACAAAATTATTGACTAGAGGAGAAAGGAATTATAAAAATAAAGGGACAAAACCTTGAAATTGTGGACAGTTTCAAGTACTTGGGAAGAGAACTGACATAGGACATAAAGATCAGTAAAAGGATTCAACAGGGAAATACATTCTACCTGAGTGTGAGAAACCTGATGTGAAGGAAGTGTAAAGAGGTCATGTATCATATGTACAGGATGACCCAAAAGTCTAAAAGTACAGTATGTTACACTAAAAAAATGAGGACAAAATCACAAAAATAAAAAAAAAAACTTGAGAAACAGTCTATCTTCATTGAGACACATGCTCGAAAAGTCTACAGGGCAACAGACGTACAAGAAGATATTTTGAGAGGAAACAATGCCAAGTGTTGCATGTGTGACTCTGTAGTGGAAACCATCAATAAAATCAAAATCTGTAATGGAAAAAAATGAGTATATGTGAGAAGCATGAGCTAATAGATGAAAGATAAATAAAAAGAAAACTTTACACATTTTTTTAAAATTTTACAATTGGCTTTACGACACAGATAGGCCTTATGGCGACGATGGGATAGGAAAGGCCTAGGAGTGTGAAGGAAGTGGTCGTGACCTTGATTAAGGTACAGCCCCAGCATTTGCCTGGTGAAAATGGGAAACCACGGAAAACCATCTTCAGGGCTGCCGACAGTGGGGTTTGAACCAACTATCTCTTGGATGAAAGAAAACTTTAGACTTACTTATTAAAGATTAAGAGGTTCTCAACACTGCTACTACATACTGTATTAACTTCATCATGTTGCACATGTTTTTATGCATTCTTTCTCATTGTGTTTAATAATGTCCTTTTAACATTAATCATGTAGTTTTTAACATTTTCACTGAAGATGGATCAAAAATGAGTAGAAACATGTCTGATTAGAATTACTCCATCTAAAGATGGATATATATATATACATTGAATAGGACAATGTCAA
Organism: Anabrus simplex; assembly: GCF_040414725.1. Taxonomy (NCBI): domain Eukaryota; kingdom Metazoa; phylum Arthropoda; class Insecta; order Orthoptera; family Tettigoniidae; genus Anabrus; species Anabrus simplex. Next base: position 53,041,244 of record NC_090277.1, read on the forward strand.
ATGTTAACTGACTTCTGGGTCACCCTGTACTACTGCCCAATACTAACACCAGAGACCTAGACACTGGCAAGAAGGCAGGAGAATAAAATCCAGGCCATCGATATAGAATTTTTAAGAAGTATGATAGGAAATGCAAGAAAGGGCAGAGAAAGAAATGAGAAAGTCAGGAAGGAGATTAGAATACAAAAGCTTTTTGGCAGAATGGGGGGAGATAAACCTGGATGGTTTGGACATGTTAAGAGAATAGAAGAGGGGAGGATGCCAAAGTGGATGACTGAGAGCCAGATAAAAGGAGGGAGGGCAAGAGGGAGACCCAGATTTACCCATTGAACAGTACAGACGTACATGTAGTACATGTACGTTTTCAACTTTGTACCAGAGCAGTACTGACGTTCAGTTTTGAAATTATCAAAACTCCAAGTGTGCTGGCATCTATCGGCCACATTATGGAACTTTGTTCTCTACTTATTTTTGCTTTAAACAAGTGTTATTCTCCTTTTTCTAAGCTGCTTCTGCCATCTGTCATGCCCCTGAAGTACATCTTAGGGCAATCTGTACAGGCAAATTGTACGTGGCAAAAAGGAATTTGGATATAGTTATTCTTATGTTTTCTTGGCTGCCTTCCGTTAGATAATAAGTGGCCTTGGAACAGAGTTGGTAGAAAACATATCAGAAACAATAAGAAAAAGGAGATTGCTATTTCTTGGACACATTTACAGAATGGATGACAATAGACTAACTAAACGAATCTTCAAGTACCTTTGGGAAAAGAAATCAACTACCACCTGGATTCAAGAAGTCAAGAAAGACCTGGAAAGGAACAACATACGAGAAGAAGAATTATTGGAAAGAAAGATTTTTAGGAAGAAAGTCTTACAAATGGAAGGATTCCAAGGGAGGAAGGAAAAGAAAACAGGCACAAGGTGGACTGAAGACAGGAAAAAGAAACACAGTGAAACAATGAAAGAATACTGGAAGAAAAGGAAAGAACAACTAAGGAGGAACAATTGAAATTGTAACGTGGTCCTTAGAAGGCCGGAACGCAAGAAGAAGAAGAAGAAGAAGAAAAAAAAAAAAAAAGTAGTGGCAGCATTGATGGAGCGCAATATTTAATGAAGTAACAAGTACAACTGCATTACATTCCTTCAACGTAATCACCTGCAAAGTCTATTACATTTAGCCAAATATCAGGAAGCCGTTGGGGACCGCCGGCAAGGTGTTCTCTGTTGAGAACAGTGACAGAGCGCCCTACTGCACGCAGTAGAGATGTGGTATCTGTCCAGTTGCATGCCAGCCAGAGCATACCGTTGCCATTTCTGCACGTTGGTTAGCTCATGTCGAACCCAACGGGACACAATTTTCCTTCTCCTCATGTCAACACAATTCATCAGTATGTGCTACACCATTTGATAACAGACCAACCTCTATGAATAATTCCACACAGTCCATCGATAATCTATGGAAAAGAGACCACTCATGATGTCAATCTGATCTTGAGGAATGGACGGCCGACCTGTGCAGTGCAAATCAATAGTCTCATTTCATCCCGCATGAAAAGCTTTGAATTACTGTGCAACCATCCTATAGGATAAAGCATTCTTGCCACAGGCTTCACCTAACCCTCGACAACATTCTGATGCATTTTTGCCATGGGCAACCTCAATTTTAATCCACAAATGCCGATTGCCTTTTGTAAACATCCTTAAGAACGGTGAAATCTACACTCTTCACTTCAACGCCACACAGCAACAACAACACTCCAAACTGGATGCCCATCATATGCACACTACACATCAACAACAGCACCACCTGACCGCTCCCATATCCTATTTGCGCATGCTCGATCTCCTGCGAGTGTTTGGACTACTTTATCTACAGCCCTTGTATAAAGTAATGCAAGAACTTACCATAAATGAATGGCACAACCTCAACGTGCAGGAGTGCAGGTTGCAAAGGAAGTTTCTCAAAATCAGCAGCATTGCCATTCAGAAAATGCCTCCATGTAAAATAAGGGTCGTACAGGCACTCTAATAAATGACAAAAACTGATGATGAATGATTCTCCAGCTTCTCTATAGGTAGCTTTCCCTTCTATCATCTGAAACAGATGAAAAAGAAACTGGAATGAACATGCTAAAATCAATTGGTAGGTCAGTAACTTTGAAAGTACATGCAATGTAAGCACAAGTTTATGCCCCACGGGATAGGGAGAAAGTCCAGCATTTTGTTGAGTCTTATTAATTCAGTATCTTGATATCAAAAACTTTTAACATAAATGCAAGGAATGGGTGATATATAAATGGGATGAAAGTAGTAAAAGGAAAAAGACCAATCGGCAGACCTGGAGGAAAATGGACCAATCTGGTGAAGAAAGATGTCAAGGAGAGAGGACATGATTGGGAGAAGATTACGAGAGAACACTGGTTCATGGACAGACTAAGATGGGGGGAGCTCGTGTACACCACACTGAGGCAACTGGAGATGGTCAACGATGATGATGACAACGACGATGAATAGGATGGAAGAACAAAGGAATCGGAGTAAACTGTTTAGGCTTTGCAGATGACATTGTTCTATCAGAGTCAATAGAGGAGGCATGGAACCAAATTGTCCAACTCCACGAAGAAGCAAGTAAGTCAGGCCTACGGATCTCCTTCAAGAAGACACAATATATGATCAACATCGAAACAGCACCCAGATGGATGTCAGTTGAGAGAGAAAGGATTCAGAAAGTGGAGAAATTAAAATATCTGGGAGAGTGGATAGAAAAAAACTGTCAGAAAGAGAGGCAATGTTATCGAGAATCAACAAGATGACCTTTGCATATAAACTAACTATGAACACTTACAATAAGAAGAACTCTATCAATGCAAAACTCAGACACTACCAGACAGTGATCTGCCCGGAGGCTTCATATGCAGCTGAATGTTTGAACATGATAAAAACACAATTGATCAAGAAGTTGGAACTAGTGGAAAGAAAGATTCTGAGGAAGATACTGGGACCCCAAAGAACAGAGGATGGATCATACAGAAATAAATAAAACAATGAATTTTATCTCAAGATGGAAAAGATCTCCAATACCAACTGGAAGAGGAGAGCCATGTTCGTCGGACATATCCGCAGAATGAATGAACCTGGGAAGAATGACCAATCGGATAAGATTTTTTGAGATCAGGAAACCTATGGTGAGTTGGTATCGGGAGATGAAGAAGGACCTGGAAGAAATGGGAAATCAAGGAACAGAAATCAGCATCAGGGATGCTTACAATTCGAGGATCAAGTATATAATTGATACATATTCCCTCATTTAACAGTGTCATTTACATGTTCCCTACTCTTACTGTCACTATAGAAATTTCACTATTATTTGCTATTGCTAAGTGCTGTCCTTTAATCCTCATGCTCCTATATGTGCCATCTCCTTCAGGCTTAAGGGTTTTTGTTGTTCCACCACCCAAAAGTACACAAGTAAAGAATTTTAGGTACTCTATATTTTGTTTTGGATATGATACCCTTAAAAATCACAAAGAGCAGGAAAGTTATTTTAAAGGAATTTTTCCAAACCACTAAGTTAAATCCCGTACCCAAGCACCGTGGTCAGAAGAGAGGAGGAGATTGCAGAGTGAAAGGATGAAGGAACACTGGACGAGGATTAAAGCCCAGAAAGAGATGAAGCTGAATTTGAATTAACATTGTCCATAGGGGTCAAAAGGAAAGAAAAAGATGAAGAAATTAACTGTTTTAACCAGTTAGGCCAGTAAGATCTTTCTATCATTTCCTCAGTCCTGAGGATCATGATCTCTGAGGGTATTTCTTTGTGTCTGCCGCCGTCCTTTGCAGTCTTTTGCCACACAAGTTGCTTGTAGGAGGAAAATCTTTGTGTGCATTTCATGCAGTCTGTCCAATGTGTAGGGGCTCTTCCACGTTCCTTCCTCTCTTCTGACCACAGTTCTTGGGTGTGGGATGTAATTTTATTTCAAAACCTCTTGGTGGCTGTTGTATGTCCTCCGCTCTCATCGCTCAGCGCCAGCCAGCCGCACGCACGCAAGCGTGGATCATTCGAGACTCAACGCGCAGTCTTCAGTGCGCGTGTCTGTTACGTTGTGTGCAGTATATAAGGAGCTCCCTGTCTGTCACTCATCAGGATTCTCCCCAGTGTCCTGCTCCAGAATACACTGAACGTCGAACATGGAGGCTACTCCTCTTAAAAACGTGTCTCGACCAGGTGGACGGAATTCTGGTAGTATGAGGTTTCACCTCAGGTCACTGCTCCACTTTCCAGTTCCTTCATCCATGTCGAGCCCCGATGTTGTATGCCATACATCCCCAAGCTCACTCAAGCTCCGACACACACATTAGATTCTCTAATTGTGAACATAGCTTTCATTTGGTACAAGCTTATGAACTCAGACACTTCAAGTTAGAAGGAACTCTCTTAGCTAATCTATGCTAGTGCAAATGATAGTTTTCAACTATCACGAACTATATCTTTCCCAAGAACTATCTTTTCAAGATAGCAGTGAGTGTAAATACATTCAGAGTGTACATAGTGTATAGAAACAGAAACTCTCTCAAGGTTAATCATCTACTTTGCTTCAAGACAATTTTATGTTTTATTCCTGTACATACTGTAGAATTCTGTGCGAAGCAAATAAATAAGTTGTGTTCTTGTAAACCTTATCTTGTTTACAACAGTGGCCTTGATCCTCAACTTGTAATCATCTCTGATACTGCTTTCCATTCCTTGTATTCCCTGGCACCTTTCCTAATATTCTGTACTTTTTAAGGCTCCCTTCATTACTTCACATGATGTGACCAAATAACTGGAGAAAACTTTGCTCACACACTGCCAATAACCTGGTGCTAGTGTATTCTTCTCCAGCACTACATTTCAAAGGAGTTGTTCTTTCTCAAATCTGGATCTTGCAGAGCCCAGGTTTAAGTAATCACAGATTAAGACTGAGAATACCAGTGCAGACTAGCCTCATTTTGAGCTTTAATAGAAATGGAGCCAACAAGGTAGGCCGGACCCTCCAAATTGATAACTGGGAAGAGCAGGCACAAGATCGAAAAGGATGGAAGAGGATTGTGAGATTGACACGGGAACTTCACGTCCCTCAGAAGCCTACGGAGTGAGTGAGCGAGTAATATAAATGAAGCAATCCTTCCAAATGAGACAGCTGAGTCTTGACGTTCTTGGCTGTGGGAATCCCCCCTGATCCCTATATCACAGACTAGCTCATGTACCCTTAGGTAGTGTACACGTTGTGAGCAAGATTGTATTAAATTGCATAGCTCTTAACGTTACCCTAGAAATGCGATGGGGAAGTCACTGAACATCTCTTCTCATATGATGACCAGGTTAGGGAATTTTCAATGTAACGGTAGGCCCGCTTGCCTACCAACAGTCAAAATCAAGATGGGCGTTATCATTATAATGGCAAACACTCCATCTCCACCTGCCTTTTTACATCCTCAGAAAAACTGTCTTAGTAGTTTTCCCAACTGAAGTGAACATAGGTCATTACAATGACGTCAGTAGGAATGGCAGATTAAAAGCAATGCTTTCATATGAAATACTTGATCAAATGAAAAACCATGCATTTTCTCACTTTTAACAAACAGTACTGCGCTTCCAATCTAACAATCCGAAGTCCCAGAGCTGGAATGATCAAGCCGCAGACAGCCGTGATCCGTGAACACTCTTCGTCTTTTTTCGGTGGGGCGGAAGGGGATCGAATAGTGGAGAGTCCCAGGACAAAAACTATGCCCCTTTACTAATCCGTTTCCTAGGACTACCCGATGAATCGGAAAATCTCGATTCACTACACTGGCGGCGGAAAGAACTAGGCTATCTGACTTTGAGGCAAATTCCTCCTCCATGCCAGAGGAGAAACCCCCTCTTCACTTAGTTTCTTACATATCTATTGTTGTTATTCAACTCACCTGATGTATAACTGTTGCAGCAATTCCAACAGTTTGACTAACATAATCACAGGAAGCAATGAATGGAATGTTGTCAAAGTTACGACAAATTACAGTCAGGCATCTCACGAGTAACTCGACCTTTGTCAGCGATTCAGCATTGAGAAGTTTCTGAAAAACAAAAACAATCACATTCATATTCTATCAGCTGTTACACCATCGTTGATTGAATAGTGGCAGCAGAGATGACTGACAACAGAAGAGGCAATGCAAAACTCATCTAATAATAGTCCATCAGTGGAATGTTATCATTATTATCATCATTATTATTATTATTTATTTATTTTCCAAAAATTGTAGATATAATTCAGGGATGGTGAGTGAAGAAAGGGCATAGCCCCACATACACAAATATGCCTCCATCCACAATTACAATTACAATGTTAAAAAAATACAATTATAGTCTACAGAATGTGCTTATATACGGTACCATAGGTAGGCCAGTGATCCTTTTTTTCCCCTGATCTAATCATCTACTTGCTGTTCTTCCTCGTGGTCTACTGCCTTCAACTTTGCCTTGCAAAATGGTCTTTTCCACGTTCTCTCCTTCTCTCCTGAGAATATGTCCAAGGAACTAGAGGTAACACTCACTCACATGGAAAGTTAGACTTTTCTTAATGCTTAGTTTGTTGAGAATGGAAAAACTGGTTCTTCTTTTCATCCAGGGTACACGCAGCATTCTCTGCCAAAGAATTAGGGTAACTAGGGACAATATATGTAGAAGATGCAATCAAGCAGAGGAATCAGCAGAACACATACTCTTTGAATGTGGGGCACTGTGAAATATTAGAATCTCTACACTGGGCTTTCCTGCTGAAGAAAGGGGGAAAAATCCTTGAAGACCCAATAAGAACAATCTGCAGCTTCGGGAAGAGAGCAGGTATAACTAGGTGCGAATAAAGGACAACACATAGTAGCACAAGATCTTAGAGATCGATGCTTAAATAAGGAACTGCAAAGAGGCCCCATGAAAACAAGAAGGGGAGGGGAAATCCTACTTCCTCTGCCTTGCACATGCCACAGGCTATGATGAATTATGTGAAGGTATTGCTCATATGTACGCATTTCAATGGGCTTGGCAGTCTGATAGACACCACCACCTCCTGCCACCATAAGAAAAGCAAAGGGAAATTATCTCATTGTTGATTTTCCAAGTCCACGTCTTTAGTGATATCTAGATTATCTATAACAGCTGATCTATTGCGGATCCAACCTGCCTTCCGACTGAGGACTTGACTTTCATACTTGCAGCCCACACACATTGCAAGCTCGAGTAACTTCCACAAGCAATATCACCGCCAGGTTTCAGTAAGTCATAACTAGTAGTGAAGCCTGAGAGTAGACAGGGTAAGCTGAGCTTTCACAAAAATATTGTAAAGAAATACAAGTGAATATCTTAATTGAATTTAGTAAAGTATTGAAATTAACATGCACCAAATCTGGACAGTGAAATCATACCATCTCGCTTATGAACTGGGGTAAGCAGAGAGAGCTCAGTCTTCCTTGGTCCTCGATCAAGGAGAGAGAGGTCATTCCGTTCAGAGTACCTGCTAGACTACAGAAGTTTTAGGCTGGCTTTCCCCAGCAGTTCTGTTCTCTAGAGTGGGAAATGTGTGCATATTTGCTATTTCACAAAAGACATGTAATATATTGGCGTGTGGCATCCAAAGAGGCCTGGTACAGGTCTTTTGGATCATCATGAAGTTTATTGCTTACGATTAGATGCGTCTGGGACCCTATCTATGATGAATTCTAATTATGGAAACGACACACCGCCCCAAGCCCCAAGCCACTGGAATTAACCAATGAAGGTTAAAATCCCCAACCCAGCCGGAAATTGAACCCGCGACACCTTGACCAAAGGCCAGCACACTGACCATTTAGCCATGGAGCAAAGGCAGCTCAATGCTATGTAAAGCTCTAAATAGCTTCTTCTGAAGCCTTCTCTTTTCAGTTACGACTCAGTCAATTTATAACTGTTAGGTTCTTCAGTCTGCCAAAACTAATTCATAAATAAATAAAATTTACAAAATACCTGAAAAATAAATAAACTTAATTAAAATTATAAGAAATAAATTGACAATACCTTTTCAATACAACATATCAAGTAAATAATATTACATCAAACTTTTAATTTGACCTTTTAACTCATATTTTTAATTATCATGTCTCAGATAAAAAGAATTCTTTCTTTTATAATCTCTTTAAATTCCCCTCCCAGCAGCAGTCTTTCTTTTTGCATCCTTCAGCCCCACCTTAGACACCCCTTCTCTCCTCCCCTCCCAATCCTCTACTTCGCCCTTATTTACCCCCTCCCCTCCTCACCCTATCTACTCCTTTGTTTACATTGCCTGCTTCCTACAACAAGTCAGTGCTTGTTCCCTATCCACTCCTTTGTTACATGGACTGCGTGCTTCCTCCAGCACATCAGTGCTTGTTCTACATCAGACATTAGAGGTGTGTCTCAAATAATTTTTCTCCTTTTTAATTTATTTTCTGTATGTTTATTCTTTCCTAATTCTGACTATTATTTCCAGATTTACTTCTTTGTCTGAGGTCCTAAGTCAACTTAAAGACATCATATTATGACAAGAAGATGAGAAACATAATTTTTGTTATATGTATTTTAATGTTATAATTATTCCTGCAACAATGTCTGGTAGACATATGTTTTAGTTATCACATAATCTGTTTAAATTTTATTTGGCTGAAGATAGCCACTAAATGGCTGAAACTAGTCCCAAGACTGATGTAATATTATTTACTTGATAAATTTATTGGCAATTTATTTCATATATTTGCACTTCAATACGGAACAGAAATAAAATATATAGCTTATAATTAATTAAAACAGTATGACAAAGTGATTAGAGAGCGGTGCCGCAAAATGCAAGGGAAAGGCGGTATACGAATGGGATGCAAGAACAAAGGAATTGGAGTTGACCGTTTAGCCTTTTGCGAATGACACTGTGGTTCTGTCAAAGTCAATAGAAGAAGCACGGAACCAAACTTCCCAACTCCAGGAAGAAGCAAGTAAGGCAGGCCTATGGATCTCCTGCGAGAAGACACAATACGTGACCAACATCAAACCAGCACCCAAATGGATGACAGTTGAGAGAGAAAGGATTCAAGAAGTGGAGAAATTAAAATATCTGGGGGGGAAGTGGATAGACAATAACCAGTCAGAATGAAAGGCACTGTTATTGAGAATCAAGAAGATGAACTTGGCATATAAATTAGAACACTTACAACAAGAATATCTCGATCAATGCAAAACTTAGACACTACCAAACAGTGATCCACCCGAGGCTTTATATGCGGTTGAATGTTTGAACCTGATTGGTCAAGAAGTTGGAACTAGTGGAGAAAGATTCTGAGGAAGATACTGGGACACCAAAGAACAGAGGATGGATCATACAGAAAGAAAGGAAACCAAGAATTATATCTCAAGATGGAAAAGATCTGATACCATCTAGAAGAGGAGAGCCATGTTCTTTGGACTTATGTACAGAATGAACCCGGAAAGACTGACCAACCAGATAACATTTTTGAGGTCAGGAAAACTACAGTGAACAACAGTGCATTGATATCAGGAGGTGAAGACAGACCTTGAAGAAATAGGAATACAAGGAATGGAAATCAGCAACAGGGATGCTTTCAAGTAGAGGATCAAGACCACGAAGAGGTTTCAAGAAAAAGTTAGACCCCATACCCAAGCACCATGGACAGAAGAAAGGAGGAGATTGCAGAGTGAAAGGATTGAAGGAGTACTGGATGAGGATTAAAGACCAGAAACAGATGAAGCTGAATTCAAATGAACGTGGTCCATACTCGGCCAAAACGAAACAAGAAGAGGTATGACATTTACCGTTCTTGAAAGAACATCATCAAATTCTATCAAATCACAAAGTTTAAAAAATGTAGGTCTATAACAAGTTATAGATTGATTAATATTATTGAGAAGTATACAACCATTTACGTTACACTCTTCTAAGTGGACCAATGAGGAGAGAAGAGTCACAGCAGGAGTATTTCAATATAAGTTATAGGCCTAATATTCAAACAATTATTGGAAGAGTGGACACAGGTTTTAACATAACTTCTCAATAATATTAATCAATTCAAGTTTTTATTTTTAATATGTGATTTGATGGAAACTGATAATGTTCTAATAAGAATGAAATGTCATTCTATTTTTAATTTAGTTGTTTCTCTTTCAGTTATAATCTGTTATCTGTTTTCTTTTTCAGACTGAAGAACCTAACAGTTATAAAGTACCACTTCTACAGACCCAAAAATGATTTAGGTCACAGTCTGTCTAACGTGCACAGTTAACTGTTAAACTCAGTAGTGGAAGTAAAAGCAAACACAAAGACAAAGGAACAAGGGCATTAAATGATATGAATCATTAAAGAAATGTACCTTTTCGGTGTCTTCTTTAGCTATGTACACAAATTTTCCTATAGCCGGTAGCAATTCCTCTGGCAGTCGAGACAAGTGAGGACCAGAATCGTGCTTGACAGTGGCCCAGTCCGGCAGTCTGATCCACTCCAAGTCTAGCTGAGATTCCCATATTGCAACAAACCCTTTTATAAATTGCCGAAAATATTCCTCTTCATTCTGTAACACCAATACATTTATTGTGCAGGTGTATCAAAACATAAAATCGACACTACTGACAACATTTCTACATTCTCATGTCTTACCTCATTAAATATTTGAAATAAACAACATAAATGATAACACACTACTTATTAATATGACAAGACACTACTTATAAATAGCTATTTTATCAGAAACATGACAAAATTTAACAATATTACGAACTGTCAAAACCACATGTTTGAGGGATGTAACAAATGTAAGAACTGTAATATTAAATATCTGGTATCAGCTGTCGAAAAGATTACGTTCCGTACAGCTGTCAATAATTTTTAAATGATATTCGTGCACTGGAACAATGCTGTCAAAGGTAGGTTACATTGAATTTAACCTCTGATTTTATAAAAACAAAACGTAAACAAGGAGTATGAAAACACACAACCAGATACGATTGATAGCTTTTAAAAAAATAAGGTGTTACGCCCACTCCTTCACCGTGGACTGATATTTACCTTTGTAGTATATTGCACCCACAAGTGATAAATATCCTTTTTTGTTTCCATGTCATATATTATATGTATCAGTAAATGACAGAAACATTCTCACATTCCCACTTCCTTAGCTTCTCCGAATATTTCAACACGTGTTATGAACGAAGTCACTTATCACTCTCCAATGACAAGTGACCAATTACGCGGCCTACTACAGTACCACCTTGGCCCATTCGCCCCGTGTCGGTAATTAGGGTTGGATCCGCGGTTGGGGTTGATAGCAGACTGCAGCACTGTGCAGGTACAGCAGGTAGAAATCGTAAGAAGAAAAAAAATTACCTGTTCCGTATTTACAAGCTCTATGGCAAATACGTACTTCAGCTTCAGTACTCATAAAATTATGTTACATCGAAGATATGATAGAAAAATGCTTAAATTCATAAACATAAAATTACATTTTGATTTTAAATCAGTGCCAAGAATTATAAATGCAATTGTAGTCAAAATGTAAAATTGCATTTAGAAGTTATAACACACTCTCTACTCTATCTACCTATCAAATGTTGCACGAATAGCGCCTCTAGCGATTACATTGAGAAACCGCAGTTGTAAACTAACTCGCTGTTGTGATGAGTCGTTTAATAATGGCTGTCGTTCACTTTGGTAGGTGTTCTAGGTACTGACGCGCGACGTAAATATCTAGTCATTAGCTTTTTGTGAGATTGAAGAAGGATTAATAACGTTTATTGATTAGGTTTCTATCTTATATATATTTTTTCCTATCATGTTGATTTCTTTGTGTTATAAAACAACGAATGGCAAGATATAAGATTAAGTGTTCAAGTTGAAAACAGCATATTTTTAAGTTTGTGACTGAACTGTATGATCACAATATTGGAGTAAGATGAGCGCAAATATTAGTGGCAATACTATCGGTCAAGTTCAGAATATTGTGACCAAAAGTGTAGTTGGGACAACTCAGCCCACTATGATTACCATGTCTGCCCCTCAGCAACATCAGATCCTGACACCAAATGTTAATGCTGTCAAAATGGAGATAGACTCTGGAATTAAAACGGTAAGATTTCTTGCTAAAATGATAACATTTGTAAATTTTATGTCAAAGAGGCAACTTAAGAGTCTTCTGAACTAATGTAAAAGGTAAGTTACTTTGGTTCTATTCTATATTTTCTATTCGTAAATTTTCTATTCTTAATAGTCTTCTAAGAGATTATCATTGTGACTACGGTAAGTGTATAATGGCCAGTCATGGAAATTAAAACCTAAAGGTGGTAACCTGCCAGATCCTTGATTGCACGCCATCATATTCTTGGCACTGATTTAACTTCAATTTAGTGGAGAGCTTCTACTTTTTCAACATATGTGGTGGCAGCGGTAACATTAACTGTTGATGATCACAGATGTATCAAAGTCATTGTAGGAGATACGCCTTATCTTTTTACATGTTTTCTTGTAGATAAGGAATACTATAAACCCTGGAGATAGAGCTACTTATTGTTATTTTAGGATAAGCTAGTAAAGTTATTATTTGTATTAAATTTCCCTGATATCCTGGATACTTATTACCATACATTTCTACTTGCTGACAGTGAGGAGCGATTGAAATAGGAAATATTCGGTACAACAAAATTCAGCAATCGCAAGCACTGCATATCTGTTTTCTGCAGTGCAGCAGATTCATGACCTAGCCAGGTTGTGTGGTGTTGGCACCAGAATCACTTTCACATGGCTTCCAAACCACATTGGGATTGCAAGAAATGAACTTGAAGATGAAGCTGTCAAGGAAGCAGTACTTTTACCTCCAAAACCTGCAAATGTACCTGCTAGGGATATTTGTTCTCAGCTACATCGAACCATCTTGGCGTCCTGGGAATCAGAGTGGCTAGCTATCCTAACTCCCAACAAACTGAGAGGAGTTAAGAATACAACTACTGTGTGGGTTCAAATCCCACCGTCAGCAGCGCTGAAGATGGTTTTCTGTGATTTCCTGTTTTCACACCAGGCAAATACTGGGGCTGTACCCTAAATAAGGCCACAAGTGACTCCTTCCCACTCCTAGCTCTTTCCTATCCCATCATCGCCATAAGACCTATCCGTGTCAGTGTGACGTAAAGCAAAATTGCTTTTGTGTTTAATCTGAAAGCCACTGTTAATGTTCTTGCGTTCATAATCGGCTGGAACTGTGAAGTATTCTTCTTCTGCCACTTGGAGGAGTTGCAGATATGTAAACCTGTATCACACGAGGATTTGGCATTTTTCTACAACCATATACTTTTCCTGACGCCAGCCGTATGTGGAAGAATGTGTTGACTGCTCGTGTTTCTGTGGCGGTTGGAATATTGTGAGTATTTGAAGAGGTGGATATTGAAACAGACACACACATCTGATTCCAAGCTAGAGGAATTCAGATGTTGCTAAAATCCCCATCCTCATTGGGGAATCAAACCCAGAACCCAATGCTGACCATTTGGCCAAGAAGCTGTAGGCCTACATCTCTTCTACCTCTTCAGCTAATCCCAGTTATTTTTGGGATCTCTGAAGCTACTATCATTTACTTAGAGTTTTGGCCATAGATTTAATTCAGAATCCCCTTCCGGAGACCACGTGAATTTTCATGTAAGGATCCATTTAGAATTGAGCCTAAGCCCTCTGAGCAGAAAGTCCACAGGTCACTGTGCTAGTCATTTCCTCCAACCCCTGTCAATGTCTCATACCTTGGTACAGTTAATTGCAGAATCTAACTATGGTGTCCTTATACCCTTAACTACCGTGATCACCAAACAGGTGTTTACAGCAAATTCAAGTGAGGTCGTTTAGTGAGCTGACATGGAGGACAGGTTGTATTCCCCCGCAGAATTCTACTGATCCTTCTCAGTGATGACAGCTGCTTTTCTCTTTCTCTTTTCAACAAGAATGAATTAGGCTAGGAATCAGCCTCATTATCATAAAAAGCAAGAAAGAAATGAAAAGCTGGCAATGATTTTCTTACCAAGCTCGATAGCTACAGTCGCTTAATTGCGGCCAGTATCCAGTATTCGGGAGATAGTGGGTTCGAATCCCACTGTCGGCAAACCCGTGGTTTCCCATTTTCACACCAGGCAAATGCTGGGGCTGTACCTTAATTAAAGCCACGGCCGCTTCCTTCCCACTCCTAGCTCCTTCCTGTCCCATCGTCGCCATAAGACCTATCCGTGTCGATGCGACGTAAAGCCACTAACAGAAAAATTATTTTCTTTTTCTTACCTCAATGTCATAGCAGCTGCCGAATATGATTTCCATTTTCGTTCATGCAGACCTGGCATCTTAGAAGGAAATTTGTCTTTTGTTATTTCACTTAATCACTCTCCTAATTTAGTTTTCCGGGCCTCAGGTGTGCGCGGATTGTTCTGATAGACTTTCTGTTTCAAATTTCCCTATAAATAAAAGTTGCACCTACTGAGATCTGGAGAATGAGCTGGCCATAATCACCATCGGAGGATGACTCTTAGAGTAACAGTTGAGAAACTTTTCGTTTGCTACTATTTTGGACTCCACATATGTGCTTCTCTAGACCCATACATTGCTGAACGGTAAATCTCCTATCCCCTGCCACTTGCGCTTTACATATAATGCAGAAAAGAATTTCACCATTGGTGGTAAAAATATCCTCGCCGAATTCCGAAATTAATTTGTTTGAAATGAACAGCCCTAAATGGCTTTAACTTCAGCATTTTAAATACACTCTAAAAACAATCGCAGTCGAGAACACAAATCCACTTAGCATACATATGGTTGCACTGAGGTACTTAACCTGACTGGCATTACTGGGCCTACTGTTGTCTGTCTTCATACCCCCATCGATTTCAACATCGCTTCCTGATTAGCTGCAAGCGCAGGTGTCTCCTGGAATGTGGTTATTCCAAGAAATAAGGGTTGAACCAAGTTGTGAAGATTCTCTTGTCTTCGTATTCATCCTCGCTTTCAGTTCTGTCAATATCCAATACCACACTCACAAATGCATCATAAACCATTAAGAATGTGAGAAAACGACTCAAAATGTATAATAAAATATTTTAATAAATTTTATAAAATGGCATAATAATGACGTGAAAAGTGAAGAAAATGACCTAAAAATAATATATTTAGAAAAATGACGAGAAAATTATTTAATAAATATGCATTTCTGTAATATGGGGGTCATGAACAGTATTTGTATATAAGTTAGCAAAAAGCCCGATAGCAGGAATGAATAGCCGGGTGGGGAATACTGCATAAAAAATTAATATGATAAAATTTCAATTTATTCTCCTCAGGGCATTAACAATAATATCAGACAGGTAAATATTAAATTACAGTAATATTAAATATTAACAGGTAAATATTATGCACAACCGTGACCGTTGACCTTGAAGTGACCAAGTAGCGACCTGCCTGTTAGTGCAGTGCAATGGCGACACCACAACAGAATGCTCAGTGTGTAATATGACTCATAGAAACTTACTGTACAGCAGAACTTTTGACATGAGTATGATGGTGATGCGTCTACCTACAAAACCATTCGTCAATGACCGGGCGAGTTGGTCGTGCGGTTAGGGGCGCACAACTGTGAGCTTGCACCTGGGTGATAGTGAGTTCGAACCCCACTGTCGGCAGCCCTGAATATGGTTTTCCATGGTTTCCCATTTTTGCACCAGACAAATGCTGGGGCTGTACCTTAATTAAGGCCAAGTCTACTTCCTTCCCTTTCCTGTCCCATCATCGCCATAAGACCTACCTGGATTGGTGTTACATAAAGCAAATCATTATTTAAATAAACATTGCTTTGTGCTTGTAAAGAAACTGGAAGTGTTTTGAAACAAATGTCAGCAGGTAGGCCGTGTGTCTGAAGTGACTGTGGAAAGAATTCACACTTCTTGACTATGAAGCCCTAAAACTTTTTGAGATGCAGATTTAATTGTTATGCTTGTTAATCATTATTGTTATGATCTAATCTCAGTTAACTAATGCCTTGTTCGCTATGATCCTCTCTTCTGTGGCAACCATCACCCCAGACATGCTGGCCAGGACGTGGCAAGAGGTCGAGAACAGTTTGGATGTATGCCGTGCCACAAATAGGGCACATATTGAAATGCACTATATTGTTTTTAAAAAAACTTGACAATATTGCCTTTCAAATTTCATTGATTTTATTAAAATATTGAACTTCAAAACCCGGAGTTCATTTATGGATACCCTAGTGTATATTAATAAAGATATGTTACCATTGATTTGTAAGTTTGAATTTGGCTCACTGTGCAGACTTCAAAAATCTCACCTGTAAAATATATCTGAGTACAGGTGCAACTGTATTGATGCAAAGCCACAGTATTTAGAAATTTTTTCTTATACATATAGTAATACCGTTGAACCTGAATTATTGGGGCCTATGACCTAGCTGTTAAGCCCCTTTAAACGACAGTCGTCGTCATCAACCTGAATTATACCCATAATTATACGTATATGGGCTGGTTCGACCATCTGCTGGTAAAGTGGCTGGCAGCTAACCGGGAGGTAAACTACCTGGGAGTGTAAATCAGCTGGTAGTTTGGCTTGCGTGCAACCACCTCCGCACAAGCACTAGGTAGCTACCTGGAGCTAGACACCGATACACAGGGTTGGCTAGACTGATTTTCAGTGACTTCTCGCCGTCGAATGAACTGCTGTGTATCGTTAGATACGGTAGCCTGTGTGAAGCTCATTTCAGTTGTCTTATTTTCCTGTGCTTGCATCTGCTGATTATCACCAAAACGCCTAATAAGGGGAGTCTTAAGAGTTATGGACGATGATTTATGTCAAGCTTTTGTGATTTTAATCTGTGAGCTTCAAAATCAATACCTAATTGGGATTAAAATCTCGAGATTACATTTTCTTACGCCAGCTATAACCTGTCATGTAAGGCAGTGTTTTTGGAAAGTATTCTCGTAGTAGATTGGTCTAGTCGCTCGTTCTGTAATAGAAGGTACGCAGGTTTTCTTCGTCTTTCTAATTTACATTTAAACATTTATTCTCATTTCTTAGAGGTGAAGCTTCCACGGTGTGTAGAATTATGAGTTTATTTTCTGGGTTGAACTGTGTTGTTGTTATCTGTACGTACAGTTTGGCGACGTTTCGAATACATTGCAATATTCTTTTTCAAGGCGACTGAAATACCCCTACTCAATCCAAGGTAGTCCGTCTCCCAGACAGTAATCACACTATCAGGGTGGTTCCTGATCTTGGTCTTTTATATCCTAGCCTTTCTGGCTGACATAACCCCCTGGCTGTCTTGTAAGAATTCTGGAAGGTATGTGTCACAGCCAGGTAGTGGGGCTTGCCCGCACTGTTATGTAATTGAAGGTTTGAACTGCGTGTTAATGTTGTGGTCTGTATGTCTTAAACTATGAATGATAGGCATCCAAGAATCACTGATTTTATATCCTTCTAAATTCACATTGTTCGGATGTTTCTTGATTTTGATAGCCTCACAGATTTTCCTTTCCAGATTCCAAGGAATAGCTGCTAGGATTTTGGTTTTGTCAAATGATATTCTGTGCCTTTTTTCGTGGGAATGCTTGGCTGCCGCTGAGATATCTGTATTTTGGTTCTTGGTGTGACGGATGTGTTCTTGTAGGTGGATGGAGGTCAGACATTTTGTTTCACCAGCATAACACGCTCTGCAGTTACATTCAATGTGGTATACTCCAGGAGCCTGTAGTTCTCTTGTGTCTCTTACTGGTGGTAGATAACGGGCTAGATTCCAATGTGGTTTATAGATGGTTTTTATGTCGTATTTGTCCAGTATCTTGCTGATCCTGTCTGTAGTGTGTTTAATGTATGGGATTATCGCTGTTTTCGGGCGGGTCAGTTCTTTCCCGTTGTTTTCTCCTACAGCAGCCTTTTCTTTGTTCTCTTCTGTTTTTCTAAAGACTCGTCAGATGTTATTGAGCGAGTAGCCATTTCGCCTGAGGGTTCTCGTGAGGAGTTCTTTCTCTTCTTCTAGGTGTTCTGCGTCTGATATCGCAATGGCCCTGTTAACCAGGGATGTTAGAACAGCCTGCTTTTGTGATGGGTGGTGATGAGAAGAGGTGTGTAGGTACCTGTCTCTGTGTGTGTGTGGGTTTTCTGTATACTCCGTGGCTCAGAGTCCCATTGATGTTGCGTTTTACTAGGACATCCAGGAACGATAGTTTTCTGTTTACTTCGACTTCCATGCTGAACTGAATATTTACGTGAATAGAGTTAAGATGGTCGAGAAATAGCTGCGGGTTATTGCGCCTGTGAGGCCAGGTTACGAATGTGTCGTCCACGTCGTCCGCCTGTCGCCTTTTGGATGAAGCAAAAGCTGTGTATCCCAACAAGTGACGCTGGCAACCGATCCGAAACATCATACTTTTCCATTACATTGCAAAGCCGCATATTGCCGTTTTAAAGCAGGAAAAACTGGAAGAAGTTCACTGGACACCTCTGGAATACCCTCATACAGTCCAGATTTTTCGCCCTGCAACTAGCATTTGTTTGGAACACTCAAACAAGACCTAGGAGGACAGCAGTTCGATGATGATGCAAGTGTAGAAGAGTTTCTGCGCAACTGGCTCCGCATACATCCTTCTTCTTTCTATCAGGATGGTGTCAAAAACATACCATTCCGATGGAGAAAATGTGTATCGAAGGCAGGACACTATATAGAAAAGTGATCTCTATATGTGTATTTTTTTTTTGGTTGATGCAGTAAATTTTTTTTTTAATCCTGTTTAAATTTGATCCACCCTCGAATGTATATAAAAAATAAGTGTAATCCACAAAATTAACTTTTTTTTTTTTTTTTGCTAGTTGCTTTACGTCGCACCGACACAGATAGGTCTTATGGCGACGATGGGACAGGAAATGGCTAGGAGTGGGAAGGAAGCGGCCGTGGCCTTAATTAAGGTACAGCCCCAGCATTTGCCTGGTGTGAAAATGGGAAACCACGGAAAACCATTTTCAGGGCTGCCGATAGTGGGGTTCGAACCTACTATCTCCCGAATACTGGATACTGGCCGCAATTAAGCGACTGCAGCTATCGAGCTCGGTCAAAATTAACATTGAAAGCCAAAATCATAAGTTTCATTGTCTCATTATGTTTTGTCTGTTGCAGCAACCTTCAATTGCGAGAAGTTTTATTAAATAAAAAATTAATATCAAATATGGATAGTGTATTCAGTCCAAGGTTTAATACACAATAAATTTGTATCAGCTGAGAAAATATTTTGTCTTCATCCTGGCACACCACAGGAAAACACTGTATCGTAACATCCGTCTGCCATTCTGGCAAGGCTACAGCCTCACAGCATGTTAGTTTGTCTGTTAAGTTGTCAGCCTGTGGGCTGGTTGGGTCCTCGGATAGTCCCACCAAAAGGTCAGTCAGTCACCACTGATCTGCATTTAGGGCAGTCACCTGGGTGGCAGATTCCCTATCTGTTGTTTCCCTAATCTTTTAAATAATTTCAACGAATTTGGAAATTTATTGAACATCTCCCAATTGGTAAATTATACCTATCCCTATCTCCTCTTCTTATAAATGAATATTTTCCCCAATTTGTCAAACTTTATTTTCATATTGTGATCTTTCCTACTTTTAAAAACACCACTCAAACTTATTCGTCTGTTAATGTTATTCCACACCATGTCTCCACTGACAGCTCGGACGTACGCTTAGTCAAGGAGCTCGTCTCCTTTCTCCCAACTCTTCCCAGCCCAAACTTTGCAAGATTATTGTGACCTCTACTCTTTTATCAGAAATCAACCAGAATAAATCAAGCTGCTTTTTTCAGAATTTTTCTAATTCTCGAATCAAGTAATTCTGGTGAATGTCCCATGCTTTGGAACCATAACTCTAATTGGGGTCTTACCGGAGATATGTAACCTTTATTTACAATCCCGTTTTTTTTTTTTTTTTGCTGCTAGGGGCTTTACGTCGCACCGACACAGATAGGTCTTATGGCGACGATGGGACGGGAAAGGCCTAGGAGTTGCAAGGAAGCGGCCGTGGCCTTAATTAAGGTACAGCCCCAGCATTTGCCTGGTGTGAAAATGGGAAACCATGGAAAACCATTTTCAGGGCTGCCGATAGTGGGATTCGAACCTACTATCTCCCGGATGCAAGCTCACAGCCGCACGCCTCTACGCGCACGGCCAATTCGCCCGGTCAATCCCGTTTTTGTGATTACCCCAATGAAGATCTTTCGTTATATTAACACCTAGGTACTTACAGTGATCCCCATAATGAACATTCACTCCATCAATACAGTAATTGAAACTCTAGGACTTTTCCTCTTAGTGAAACTCACAACCCGATTTTTCACCCCGTTTATCATCATGCCATTGCCTGCTGTCCATCTCACAACATTGTCAAGATTATGCGGTTGTAGGGAAACTACAAAAACCGGCAGCAGTGCCATGATGATATGGTAATGGTTTGGTTATTGCTTTCCTCTCGGAGTCAAAAACATGACACCTTGTTAAACAAGAGGACTTTAAATGCCGCTTCGAAGTTTAGTGTATCCCTGTTTGCGTTCTTGCTTGTATAGTGCATTGCATTTGACAGCACTGCCATCTGGCCTGCTCTAGGTTAATTGCTGTTGTTGCTTAATTGCCAGCAGCAGTACGCGCAAGCTCCTCAGACCGTGATGGCGACCCAGAGCATGCCCAACATGAGCACTTCGCCCTCCCCTGGTCTGGTGGGGAACCTCCAGTCCATCGGCACCACGGCATCAGCATCCACGACGCTTTCTCCGCTCCAGCAGAGCAACACTACTAACATCATGAGCTCATCTAGTCCATCTGCCCTGGGCTCCCAGGTCAAGAACTCAGCGTCATCTGCTTCTTCAACTACTCACGATAACATCCAGTCACAGGTTAGAAAATTGCTCTTCCTTTGACCTAACACACCCCAGTTCTGTTACATCATATGTACAGTATAGAGTGAAACCTTGTTAAGACATTGATGACACGTAAGTAGAAAATACGAAGACATTTTTTCCAATTTAGAAGCGTTATAATAGGGTAAAATAATGCAGTGTTGCATATGAGATAAATGGAATAGCATTATAAGCAGGGGTGTAATACCATGATTTTAATTTTAACAGTAAATAGTAGTACATACTAAAGAAAGAAATGCACACATATTTGCATAGAGATGTTTAGATTAAAGCAAGGGAGTAAACTCATGTAGTCACTGATAGTAGTGGTGTTATTATTTAATTACATCGCTTCACCTACGTCAGCCTGTAACACATTTGTTAACCATATCTCCTATTAAAGAAAAGAAAAGAAGGGGGATAAAAGAATCTGCGAGGCTTTGAAAGACAAGTCAATTTATTTTTTTAGTGTCAGCCTTGACGTTGCCATGGTAATGTTTGTGAACATTAAATTATACAGTGGTTCTAAAGTAGTTTATCAGTACAAGAATTAACAATAAAATATATCTTCCAAGGAAGGAGAGGAAGCAAACATCCCCACGATACTTGCAGCATTCGCTCTCTGGATAGCGATGCCAGTGTGCTTCGAAAGATACTCCTTAGCTCAGGAATCATCTGTAATGTCCTGTAGCAGTTCCCTGATTTTAGTGATGAGGTTCTGTGCTTCGGCATAGCCCAAACGTTTCAACAGAAAACACAACGAAAATGTAATTATTGTCAATGGATTGATATTTATTCTTCTTTAAAAGAACGGCTGCTTCTGCTGCTGACCCAGGTGGTTGGTAAATATGCAGTTGCAACAGTATCCACGCAAGTTGCACCCAACGTTATGGATTTTCCATTCTTCCATTGTATGACTGATAGCCCATGAGGACATTTACCATCAGATTGAGTGGTTCCTTTAAGTTCCAAAATAGCTGGAATGCTTGCGAATGTTAAGGCTCTTTTAATTACATCATCCAAGAAAAAATGTCTGGAAAACCTTCCCAACAGAGCATTTCCAGCCGAAAGTTCTCATATGAAAGTTGTTCGTTTTGATTCCCTCTATAACCCTTGAAAGTTTGTAACATACTGACACGTCACACAAAACCATCGAGTGGTACATATATTGACCAGTTATAATAATGAGAGATATGTAAATGGTACGAGAAGAGTCTTGTTATAAAATCACATTCATAATTTGGCTGGCAAATGTCTGAGTGGCTGATCATTTCACAAGTGTCTTGATTCAAGTATGTACACGGGTTGATTTTTTAATAGTGGCAACTATGCTGTAAAATTGCCGTGAAACATAGCCAGGCAATATAATGTATATCTGAGGTGGCTCAAATACCCACCCTCCCTCAGCGTAAATAAACTCTCCCTCCACATGACATGCACATATGCAGCGATAACAACAAGAACTCAGCTTTTAGCTTGCGCTCGTGGAGTACAGCTGTAACGATTTTGATGCATGATCAAAGGAGCTGGTTGAAAGTTGAATGTGCTAGAGGTCGCAATGCAAGGTGGTGTTATGAAGGATTGCAAGAGGCTTGCGGTGAAAGTATTGTAGCACAGTGGGTCAAGGCCTTCAACAATGGACGACAAAATGTGATGGACATGCCGTGGCCTGGTCATCCTGCAGTAAGTGATGACGATGTGAAAACCACAGTTCGTGAATTGGCCAGTTATACACAGGTGGCGCCTTCGATTGTACTGCAAATCCTGAAAAAGCAGCTGGGAATGCGGAAAATCGCCTCCAAATGGGTTTCACATGATTTGACTCAACATCAAAATTGGGTGTGATATGATGCAGCTCGTATGCTCTTGGAGCACTATGAAGGCGAAGGTGATGCCTTCTTACTGCGGATAATCACTATTGACGATACCTGGGCCAGAGCTTATGAACCGCAGCTGAAACGCCTGTCAAATGAGTGGTATCATCACGGGTCACCACGAAAAATAACTGTTTGGCCGACCGGAACCAGTGTGAAGGCCATGCTGATCGTTGCCTTCAACTGGGATGGTGTTATCATAAAGCATACCATTCCCTGAGGACGTACCATTAATGCAGAGTATTACTGTGCAGTTTTGCAAGTGAACCTGGTAGCAGCTCTAAGAAGAAAACGAGGACACTTCCTGAATAACCCACACATCATTCTACATGACAATGCAAGGCCGCATGCAGCAGGAGCTGTGACTGATTTGTTCAATTGCTGGGGCTGGGAAATCCTTTAACCTCCCCCCGTATTATCCAGATCTCAGCCCTTGCGACTACAATCTTTTCCCTAAAATGAAAACACCCCTTCGAGGTGTCCGCTTCCGCACAGTGAATGACATTCTCCAGGCCACCAACCACTCCATCCGCGACCGCTAGAGATCAGGCGCTCTCAACATCATCCAGCGGCTTGCACATCTCTGGGAACAAGTGCTACATAATGGTGGTGATTACTTTGAAGGCCTGTAAAATGCCTAACGTTGTATGTATGCTATGAATCTAAACAAAAATTAGTTGCCACTATTAAAAAATCAACCCATGTACATTATTGTTGACATGATAATAAGCTTTTGGGCTTTTGCCGTGCCAGAAAACGAGGTGAAATTCTTTGTTTTGCCACACACTTTTTTATTTCCATCTTTAGCTCTATTCTATTCTTCTATCCTGTTGGTCTTTTGTTGCACTTTATTTTTTCATTTTATTTTATTTATTGTTTCTTCTACTGCATTCGCTCTTGATTCATCTGATGACCTTGCTGTTTACTTCGCACACACATACAGTAGGACTGCGATAATCTGGCACTCAATAGTTCGACACGTATCAGGAATAAAAATTTTCTCGTATATTTAGGGATTTAGCGCTTGGCAACACAGTGAAACGAACTTGGAACCATTCGGCGTTACGTCAGTCACTATTGTCTACTTCGCTGTGCGAGTATGCGGCAGCATAAGCCACTCGCCATCTTGGCTTCGTGATAGTATCACTACGATTCTTGTTCACATATACGTACAATTAACAGTTCTTACATTTGCATCAATGCAGTTTTCTTTTACATTTATTTAATAAATTCATGTGCTATATCAAAGTTTAGCTAAGTGTACGATTGTCAAACAGACTACAGCATAGTGAAAAGTTTATACATACAGCAGTGGTTCTATGTTCCATGGTCAATGAACCCCCTAGAAATAGATAAGTCTTAGTACAATAGTTTATCAAGAGCCTATTGCTTATTAGCTCTGTATATTCATGCACGTAGCGATAATGTTGACATCAACACCTGTTGCTCTCCGGAACCAAGACTGAGGGCGCAGGGCTGTGAAACGTATGGAGGGTGCGCAAGGCGAGGGGCTATCAGGAGCAAGGAAAACATAGGTCAGGAATCTCTGTCTACTGGACCAGCGATAGACACGAGTTACATCGTGCAGTCCCGAAATTAGCCGAAGCACTGTCTCAGACCATGCGGTTGATATTTGCCGTATTTCAAGGGGTTTTAATTTCACGATTTTCTGGTTCTGTGTAATTAACAGTAATGAACTAGAATATTTTCGTAACTACGGTTTGTATATTATCAAATTAATTACATAATTACATAAACTTAAAACTTTTAATTAGCAATACATGTTTTATGAAAAGTAAACAGCAAAATACGTCGAGACATAAATCACAGTACCCTACCTAACATGTTCTTGAAGCAGTTATTTCTACGCGAGCAGAGGAAACTGGTTCAGCTTAAAGTAATTGCTCCTTATATACTCTCTCTGTCATTCCTCATTGTTCTAGTCACTTATTGGAGCTGCAGCCGTGTGCCATAAGTCGCGTTGCTAATTTATATTTTACATCTATGTTAGTACCTAGTAACAATAAATTTGAACACGTTATTTTCCGAACCTGTGAATCCCCAGACGTCACCACTGACATACAGTGAATATATTTTCTAAACCAAACATCTCATGACTGAGTGTTCGCAAGCCTTTTTTAAAACACCTTCGTTAAATTCACAGAAAGGAGCCAACAGTACAACATTTCTGACATTATGCATCTCACATTATACAAAATATTTTTTATTAAAAAGGACATCAATCCAGGAAACAGTTAAATATCCCTACAGTGTTCCAGCGGGCTCAGAAGAAAATTCAAGCTACCCCATCTGTCCAACACGTTACACACCCTCAACATCGCCAGACACCTATGCTGGGTCTATATACAGTGAATCAGTTTGAAATGTACCGAATTCTTTGTATTTAACAATTTTCATTTTATTAAAATTAACTTGTTCTTATTTTTTCAAAGCCATAATGCTATTTTATTGTGCTGTACAGTATTTGATTTTTAATTCAGTTTTGTTTTTACAGTACAGTACTACATACTTTTAATTTTTTTTTGTACTGTAATATCTTCTGTTGTGTTCAATAAATAACAATTATTTACTTTTGTACATTAAAAGTGTCATTTTCATTTATATACCGTTGTTTAAACCAGATTTTTAATCACCTTGATAATCAGGCATTGGCCCTACTGTACTATGAAACAAGAAACATCTTGATTGGAGCTCAGAAGGCTAGCGCACAGTGAGCCATCTAGTGACGAACGAAAGTACCACTTACTGTAGACCAACGGTAAAGCATTCTTAAATTTAGAACTTCATTACTAGAGAAGTCTTGCTCGTGAACAGACAAGATATTCATCTGAAGATGAGAAGCAAAGTTCTCTGTGAAATGTAAAGATTTTCACCTTGTTTTCTGACACGGTGAAAGCCCAAAAGCTTATCATCATATCTACAATTACGGGCTGTGAAAGCGTCAATCTAAATAAATTTTTGTTGTTAATAACAGATCCTGACCAGACCTCGACTTCAAGATCTGGTGCGTGAAGTGGATCCCACGGAGCAGTTGGACGAAGAAGTTGAAGAATTGCTCCTCCAGTTGGCTGACGATTTTGTGGAGTCGACAGTCGGTGCTGCTTGTCTTCTTGCAAAGCATCGACGATCGACCACAGTAGAAGTGAAGGACGTACAGCTCCATCTTGGTCAGTTTTTTTTTTTTTTTACTGTTGTAAGTTATTTAAAGGGATCTGTGTTTTATTAGGCTATAAATAATCCTAAATTGTACACATATAAGACTTTATTAGATCCTCCTATGCAAAACAAAGTTCCCTCGCCTACCTATGAGAGGCTCGAGTATTCATTGACCAAACATGTTTCAACCTATTTTAGGCCATCTTCAGTGAATTTTAATTTTATAAGTGCATATGTTGCATTAAAGTTTTGGACACAGTATAAGAAATCTTAAAAATATTACATAGTACACATTCTATTGTTTGAGGCTATCACAGTTAACAGATTCTTGCACCTTTTTTACTTGACTATTAATGTAACTGTAAAGTCCAAATAAAATGTACCCCCTGTGGGTGAGGGACGCAGACAAAGAATACACCCACGGTATCCCCTGCCTGTCGTAAGAAGGCGACTAAAAGGGGCGACCAAGGGATTATTGTATTAGAACCATGAAAATACTTGTTATTAGCACCATCACGCGGGGAACACCATGGGTCACCTTTACTTGCAAGTAGTACCCCTATGTTATGTACACAATAGATTTGTGATTTGTAGCAGCAGAGAGTGGTTCACTGTGGGTTTCCAATACCCGCGTTGCCTGCGATTAGTACCTCTTCTCTTCTTCTTATTCTTCTTCGTTTTGCCTCATGACTGAGGCGTCGTGACTATCATAATATTCAGCTATCTAGCCGATGAACCATACTCCGCCATTCGTCCCTATCTAAAGCTTTCAGTGTGGTTGCTCTGAGAGAACTTTGTAGGGGGCTGTTCACCATGTTGGTACTAATCCTCATCTAGTTCCCTGAACTTTGCCCTCAGCAATCAACTTTTGAAGACTACTATCTCAGCGCATTATATGTCCAAAGTAGCGTATGATCTGCTGGGAGACCTTACACGATAGACAAACTTTTATCTGAAGTTGGTTCAGGATTGATGTGTTCGTGCTATGAGCTGTCCAAGGAATCCTCAACATTTTCCTCCAGCACCACATTTCAAAGCTTTCGATCTGTTCACGATCACGTTTGAGGATGGTCCACGACTCTGCGCCATACAAGAAGACTGAGAAGACTAGAGGTTCAATGAGCTGCTTTTTTGTATTGATAGTGATATTATTATCTTTCCAGATCTTCCGCAGACGGATCATAGCTGCCTTTGCTATTTCAATTCTTCTCTTTATTTCATCTTTGGAACCATCAGAATTGGATAATGAGGAGCCCAGATATACATACTGATGTACAACTTCACAACCTCCAATCTGTTGGATATGTGGACTGTTGTTCTTTCGATCAACAATCATGACTTTGATTTTCTGTCTATTTAGGCGTAATCCAATTTCAAGGCTTGCTTCCTCCACTCTCTTGATCAGCTCTGTCAACTTCTCTTCAGATGATGCTATCAAGGTGGTGTCATCAGCAAATCTCAAGTTGTTGATCTTGCATCCTTTGTCCCAGTCATCTAATGCAGTTCTCATTGCATATTCACCATAGAGATTGAAAAGTAACGGTGACAGGATACATCCCTGACGGACTCCAGCCCTCGTACGAAACTGTTGTGACTGTTTGTTTTGAATCTTCACAGCGGCTGAATTTTCCTTATACAAGGACTTGAGGTGATCAATCAAATGGAGTGGCAAACACGTCATTTAAAATTTTCCAAAGATTGTTCCATTTGATGGTATCGAAGGCCTTTTGGTAATCGATAAAGCACAGGTATACCAGAACACTGAATTCTCTAACCTTTTCTATTATTTGTCTTAGGCTTAAGATCTATTTTCGAGTGCCTCTTCCTTTCATGAATCCAGTCTGGACTTCAGGAATTTGATACTCTAGGAATGTCCGTAGTCCCTTATGCAGGATATGAAGCATAACTTTACTGGCGTGTGTAATCAAAGCAATTAATTGATAATTTCCACATTGTTTTCTCGATCCTTTTTCCCAAACATAAGGTAAAACGTACCTTGTCCGTACAATGCAATCAATTGCAAGATAATATTCTCTGTTTTTCACCTATTCAATAATTAACTAGCATACAAAATTAAGATTTTATCCTTATTTTGTATGCTAGTTGAATCAACTCGCTTGGTATATTTTCTGTTTCAGAGTATCCTCTTGCCATTGTTCCCATTGCTGTCATTCTTACTACCTTCATGCCTGTTACTTTCTGAGTCCACCTAGCTTAAATCCCTGGATGTAAAAATAATTGTTTGAGAACTCGCTTCTTCCTTGCAGAATGTCATTGATCGCAACTGCAAACTTAGTGCATTAACTCTGTTACACCTTGATTCTATTTCACTTACTTTGCTACCCTCTGTGGAGAATACACATCCTAAGAACTTGAAAGATCCACCTCTTCCACTTTTGAATTCTTTACTTTCCTCGGTAAGAAAATATTCTCGAGTAAAGGTAATCTCAATACTTTTTTAAGGTAGGCTGGTTAATTCTTTATAGATATGTTTGTTTATGTCCATTACAGGGAGACTTCCCTAATTACCTCAGACAGTGACAGAATTATCTCTACTACATATAAGGGCTATTCAAAAAGAAACGAGTCGGAGGCTATAAAATGTAAATCTGTACCATTATTTCAGAAGTTTGCCCAGCACTTTTGAGGTACTTGCCCCACTGCGACACAAGGTGATTCCATTACAAGTAATAAAACTCATTGTAGACCGTATTGAATCTCAGATTATGAACATTAAAATAAGAATAATAGTTAACACCACCTTTCCAATACTTATCTTTCGTTATATTTAGGATATAAACATGAAAACAGACGTAAGATGGGACATGTTTCGCTTAACTGTCGTAAGCATCATTAGCCAAAATAAATCTTAGCCTAAAGTTAGGTCAGGGCCCCGAACCTAGTGTCCTTAAAATATATGGCACCCTGAGAATCAACATTTACATTTAGAAAATCAAATAGGCTTAAAACTAGTGTGAAAAAAACATAGAATGTTACAACATGGCTAAGAGAAAAAACAACACAATCATGTTGAAACAGAGGTTAAAAACAGAAAGTACAATACAGAGCTGGTAGTGAAATAATTAAAATCATTAGGATATCGCCTGTTGTAATGTTTATATCCTAAATATAAGGAAAGATAAGTATTGGAAAGGTGGTGTTAACTATTATTCTTATTTTAATGTTCATTACAAGGTGATTCGCCGTCCCGTAAAATTCCTGGGGCTGCGTCGTGAACCAGTTCTGAACATACTGCTTGACGTCGTTTGCCTCTCGGAGCCTTCTTTAGCTCACCTTGGATTTTTTGGGTTGCGGCGACCCTGCATGCTTCTTCCATTAGAGACTTTGTCGTTTTGACTCTGGTTCAAAGTGATGATGGTATGTCTCGGCTCCAGCAACCACTCATGACAGGAACTCATCCCCTTCCTTAGCATAGCCCAGCGGATGTTCAAGAGAGTGGTCCATTCGACATGCTTCCTGTGCTGGTTGAATACTGTGAGGCACCCACTGGGCGTACTTTTAGCAAAATTTCAGTCTGTCCTTAATGATGGTGTGATCACTTCCGATGCTTACTCCGACATCTTCGGCAGTGGCTGCTATCGTAACTTGCCAGTCTTGCATAATTAGGACATCCAGTTGCTGGACAATGGCATTAGTAATCCAGTGTGGCGTTTCAGACCCTGCATCATTGACCAACGACATCTGTCCTTCCCTGAATCTCTTGTGCCACGCCTTGACACTTGCAATGGACATGTGATGTTCTCTGTACACTTGTGCCATTCTTCGATGAATTTTCGTTCACCTCTCTCCGGCTATCAGGAAACTGTCTACACCCCTTTGCTTTCTTTTAAAGCCTCCATTTTCTGTTGTCAGCACGATTGAGTGCAGTGGGCAACCAATGGGTACGCGAGCCTGCTCTGGCGTCACGTTGTTTGCACACACGTTCCTCCAGCGGCGACTTTAGGACCTCAGCGCTCTTGTAGGGACCGCACCTTCTCCCGCAGGCAATTGCTTTACGATCCTCTCAGTGGTTTTCATTTTGTAGCCTCCAGCTAATTTCTTTTTTGAATGGCCTTCATTCATTTTCAGAAATAATGATATTAATAATTACAATATGATTATAATGTTAATTATAAAAATATTAAAACTATATCAATTATGTTCAAGCCTTAACAATTAATTAATTTTAGAATTTATACAAATGTATTAATTTAAGAAACATTTATCAGAAATAGTCCAGAACCTTCCAGTAAGAGCCAGACTCACAAACCTATAGACCAAGAAGGCTTGTTAGTAATAATAACCATCTTTGTTAGCCTATTATTATAAAAATATACAGTAATGATTATATATGTGGTTTTAATTTAACATATTCAGTGTCATTGAATATATCTGATATTCTGTACTATCTTTAAATTGGTTCTTTATTTTCTATTACAGAGAGACACTGGAATATGTGGCTTCCAGGCTTCGGCACAGATGAACTCCGCCCTTACAAACGTGCTGTTGTTACTGAAGCACATAAGCAACGGTTAGCTTTAATTAGGAAAGCTCTTAAAAAATACTAATTTCTTTAAAGGGAGGAAAGATTAGAAGATTTTGTATATAAAGTGGACTATATGATTGATCATTTTATAAACTATGAAGGACTAGGAATTGCCTTGTGGCCATGATCACAGACATCGTATCTGTAACTTTTTGGAATTTTCCTTTTATCGTTGACATCTGCATTCTCTTTGTAAGAAAAGGAAATGAATATGGAATAGTTTCTACTTTGTGCTGATGTGAATGAATCAGAGCATCAGAATTCTTTGTATAATTGATTTAATATGTATTATAGCAGGATACAATCATATTATCAATCTTATCGATGGATTTTTTTGAAATCCTGGTGAACCCCACTCCAGTCTTCTTAGATTGTTGCCTCTAATGATAAGTTGAATATCTAGATATTTACTTCTTAATCTTTTGTTTGAAGTTCCAACAGAAGTGTCATGAAAATATATTTCAAGTCCATGATTAACTTCCATTTAACTCTGGAGTCTGTGATAGACATAGTGTTTTCCTCTGGTTCTCTCCATAACAAATATGAATTTTATATCAGCACTCCTGTTAGTAGATCACTTAAGCCGCGTATACACTTGAGCATTCGCCCCGAATGAGCATGCGTTTGCCCAGTTTTGCTCAGATGAGTTCAGGGCGAACCGAATGGATCCGCATGCCTCAGCCTGATCCGAATGTTGTCGGTACCTCAAAGTGAGCATGTGCTCTGTTCGTGCTCAGTGTGGACGGTTGATGACGAGTGGGGTAGCCCGAACAGTATGAGCAGACTGCTTCCGCCATGCATATGCGATCTCGCTCGTGCAAGTGAAGTGAAGGAAGAGTGTGAAAGTAATTTCAAGTTGAAATGGAATTGTCCCAGAATCATTCTCTTATCCTCCTGGAGAACTACCACAAGTATCCCGTTCTGTGGAACCCCAAGGACAAGTTCTATTATAATACCTTAAAATCATCTCTCTTCATACAGTTTTCTTTGCCACCACCGCTTCCTCCTTTTTGTTTTCAAGGAATGCAATAAATGCATATAACAATAACTGGCGACGATCAATTTTCGATTCACCATTGTAGCCTCAGGTCAGGCAAAACACTATACTGCACCTAAACACAGACGGTGTTCTCGGTCCGCACGAGGTCCGAACACAGTGGAAACTTGCTCAACAGATTGGCATGCGAGTCGTGCTTGTGCGCTCCCGCATCGGCAACGCATGCTCATTCGGAGTGGATGCTCAAGTGTATACGCAGCTTTACAGATTTGTCTTTTTCCGCATATTGGAATTCACGTGCTAATTTTGCAGACAATGCAAACCAAAGTATCAGATCCACTAATTACACTAGGAATTACCATTTAAAAACAAAAGTTTCTAGACATGCTTTTTATAGCATAATATGGGGATTGTTTCATAAGTCACAGTAACAGTATTACTTCTTCCATTAAAGCTGCAGCAATGGAACTAATTGTGTTCATAGGCCATTGGAATGTGATTCTCTATGCTTGCACCAATTTGGGTCATGGTTACAGATGCTAACAACTGGGGAGAATCGGAAGATACTTAAATAGAAATTACATTCCAGCGAAGCCTCAATTCATCATTTTCAGCAGGATCGTGAAAAAGCATTAGATACGGAAAAGCTATGGATGTGAGAAATACCATTTCTAAAGCTATAACGCTAAAAAATACCACACATTTTAAACCTTCACACTTCTTGCAAAAAAATCGTTAGGGAACTTTCTTTTAAAATCTTTTTAAGAAGTTCTTGGTAGTGTTTTTTTTTTTTTTTAATGGCCTGATTGCCTTTCTTGTGGAACAATGCACTTTCAACATTCAAAATAATGTGCTGCACGCTGCCGCCGATTCATGAGCGTAAATATAAGTGCAGGCTCGAGCTGTGCAGCTTGAACCTTGAGTAAAAATTTGATACCTGGTTGGTGACAGATCCAACATGGCCCAGCTTGGACTATCTCACAGCAGTTAGACGTACAACTCGACTCCAACTTACATAAGATAACGTGGGAGCGAGATAGAACCAGCGAATGTTTATATCGGTGTGATGATTGGTCAGGGTTTAGAGTTTCTTGGGGCTGCAATTATTGAACAATAGAAGGGGTAAATGATGAATTGAGGAATGATAAATCAAGTTTTGAAAACCCAGATTATTATATTTTGTTCTTGGGACTGCAAATTATGAGCGATAGTTCCGGGATTGATTGAGGTTCCTCTGTACATGCAGATTTCAACATTTGCAATAATCCTGTCCTCTGTTAATTGATGTGGCAACCACTTTGCACAAATCTTACACATCTGCAAATTCTGTTATATAATTCAGAGCACTGATGACACAGAAATACCCGTATGTCTGGATAATTTCTGCGAAGTCCAATACCTGTCGTCTATTAGGAACTGTTCAGTAACAGTCACTGACACCTCACACAGGACGTTCTCTGCACGACAGTCAATAGCTGCTACACGTCCGGTTTGAAAACTTGAACTCAACATGCAATAATTTCTGCCATGGAGAGTTCAGTTTTCACATACTGTATTAACGCTGTTCATCGTTACTTAGGAGCACAGTGGTAGTGCACAAACAATTTAGTACACCTTTAACTAGCCGCTAATGCATGTCGATGCCATTCAATAGAGTGTGACAGGTTTTCAGTTTTGTACTCTGACATGTTTGGAAGATATAACATGGCTGCCATGACTTACATAATGACCTCTGTATGTTCAAATAATCAAAACTTACGTAGGATTGTTCTATTATCTTGCTTCTTGATATGATATGATATGATATGATATGATATGATATGATATGATATGATTGATTAGCTAATACTGTAGTAATTGCTTCATCGTATGAAGAAAGAAAATTTCTGAAATCTCAAAAATACAAAAAAAATCATTGTTACAGAAGAAGCAATGCACTAGAAATTAATGTTTGAGATGGATGAGTAAAGAGGTATTTTGTACGTGTTCTCGACGTGTGTTTCATGGTGCGGAAAAATTTTGGCTGTGGAATAAGAAGGGGGCTACATCTTTTCTGTGAATAC
This sequence comes from Anabrus simplex, assembly GCF_040414725.1. Taxonomy (NCBI): domain Eukaryota; kingdom Metazoa; phylum Arthropoda; class Insecta; order Orthoptera; family Tettigoniidae; genus Anabrus; species Anabrus simplex. Next base: position 53,074,895 of record NC_090277.1, read on the forward strand.
ACATTGATCTATGTGGTAAATATAACTTAAAAACTTTTCAGTCTGTGGAACATCCAAGTTAAATATTGCATTATAACATACCTGTAAAATAACACACATTATTACACAGGGAATATAACTACACACTATTCAACAAAGAATGACATATTTCATCCCTTAAAGAACATCAGAGTCTATCAGATTACACTCAAATATTTCGAATATTTCTGTTTAATACTTAGAAACTTGAAATCTGGAACTTATCTTAATGATTTCCTCCTTTGTCTCTACTCCAGCATTTACTGCTTTTTCAAGAACGAAAAATGTCATTCTTTGTTTAATAGTGTGTATTTTATTCCTTGTTTAAGGGGGGACCAACACCTTTGACTGACCAAAAATATGATATTCTCAGTTTTCCTTCATTTAAAATTGAACTTTTCTCTTAATAACAGTGCAAAATTTTTGTTAATATCTCCAATACGTTCGAAGTTATGACCAAAAACGTGAAGCACAAGTAAACCCTTTATCGGTAAATCTGTTCATCGTTTCCTGTAACTTGTATTTTAGAACCGTTTCTCTGATAACTCTGGAAGTTTTTAAGATATTATTTTGAAATTTTGCATGCATGCATATTTCATAGAGAAGAAGATATAACAGAACTATTGAGCTATTCATTGGTTAAGTTTTAAAAAAAACTCAAATGAAAATTCATGAAAAAATTGACTACTTGAAAATAACTTCATGAAAAAAGTATGTATACTTGATGGACTTCACTAATTCTAGTACATGTTGTAACTATAAGATTACTAATCATAATTTTTTTTTTAAAGAATCATAGAAAAATATTCATGTGTTTGGAAATTATCAGGGAAACGGCAAAATAGTGGCCATGATACACCGCCATTTTGAATAATTAATTATATATAATGGTATATGTTTATATGATTTCTAAATATGTAGGCATATTGTTAAGGAATAATTTGTTAGTCGTACTAAGTTTCCTTTTAGTATTCACTTTCATTGCTGCAGGTGACAGAAAAAAATTTAATACACCCCTTTTTTTATGTTCAAAGGTGTAGGTGGCCCCCCTCCCCCTAATAATGGTTTTTTGTTTTCAGGTATGTTACTGTATGGTGTAATATTTATATTTAATTTGTGTGTTCAGCGTACTGAAAAGCTTTTAAGTTGCATTTAACTGAGTTGACACTGGAAAGTATCCCTTCCTTGTTCTTAACAAACTTCATAGTAAACGCACTCTAGTTTCAAGGAGACACTCAATTATCATAAAGTTTGCAGTTTAAATATCGCCTAAAACTTGTTCTGCAAATTATTTGAATATGTAAATTATATGAGCAAAGAATTATGTACTTTTCATTGCTTGTAATATAATAGAAATTGTCGATTATTTTTATATATCTAAAATTTAGTAAGTCATTTATTCAAAGGGAACAGTAAACTTGTGAAGAAAAGGTGAAAGTTAGAGAGAAACCGCAGAAGAAAATTCTTAAGATTTGAAACTGCCGTAGATTTTACTGGAAGATTTTGAGATGCAGCATCACTGTGGATGTGTAATCTTGAACAGTAGCGGCGATGGGAAATTACTAGTGGGTGGCGGGCAGAAAAATGTATGGACAATAAAATGTACTGGGAGTTTGTCAACAAAATTGACAAACAATGGGTACAAAATGATAAGGTTTTGATGCTCTCTGAATGAATTTCGATTGAGTAGTAAACTTAACTGCAGTAATAATAGTTTTTTGGGATTTTGATTCAGTACTATAAATAATTACCACCACTCACTTTAGGCTGTTGTTACGATGGGATCGCCACTCCCAAAGGCATTTTAGGGCTACTGCCAGCAATTATTCAGGCCGCACCTAACATGGGGAACAGACACCCTTGCAGCACCCCTAACATGGGAAACAAACACTGCTGATGAATAGTGTACTCATACATTCCCCGAGTACTGCGCTGCTTCTTCCACAATCTCCACTGTAGATTCCATTGAGGTCTTCGCTCATAACACTGAGCTGGAATGCTTACAAGATGCTACACACTGGGTCAGTATGTTCTGGGACTCACATAGGCAAGGGCGCCACTCCCTGGGCACGGCTGCCTCCAAAGAGGGCCCCTATCTGCTACCTAAACTGTTGAATCTGTCAAGAACAATTTAAGAAAGAGAAGAATGGACTGGAATACAATTACTGAAGAGGAGTGGTGGAATGAGAGGCAACGGTGGAGAAGTGCCATCAACACCCTGACCTGGCAGGAGCTGGACAATGGGAAATGAAAATGGTGATGATTATAAATAAATCTTTCACTGAAGGAACACTTACACATGTATGACAATTAAATGGAGGTAAACATGATTATACAATAAAAAAAGCCTTTTAGTATTTGACTATACACTAAGAAAGTAGGACACTACATAGACTACACAGACACATTGACTGACTGAGACTGCCAGACTGATGAATGTGCACGACAAGCGGGTGAATTATACCTCATTGTCCATGACCTTGGCAAATATACAGTATACCCCTGCTTTCCTTCCTCACAGCACATGTGATTACCATCTGATGATGGCACAAACCTGCGTGAAGCCCTGAGCTTGGAAAGTAGAGGAAGGAAGGTAGTGGAGCGGTTAACTACTGCTGAATTATTGGAGGAGAAATGAAGCCTTGTTGCCAGGAGCTGCTGTGAACACTTCCGTAGCAACTAGCGAAGTGAACGTTCCTCCCCTCTCACTCACGCTACAGTACATGGACTTGTCCTCATACAAAACGCATTTAGTGGCCAACTAAGGTTTTGTGGCATCAGATACTAATCGCACTGTTACAAGCCACTGCGCAAGTTTCCACTACTTACTGTGGTGCTGTATGAATCGGTTAACTGCATCGAATTACATTTAGTGCGTATTTCTACTATTTCTTTAATATTGAAATAGCCTAAATTAAAGGAAAGAATTAGGTGGTAATCCCAAAGGGTTCATGCAAATGTTTTTTTTTTTTTTAATAATTCCTAGTTTTAGGTGGCTAAAATAGATTACAAATTTAATTTTCTCTCCACAAAGTAGGGGGTAACTGCCCTGTACCCCTCAAATTGCCACCACTGATCTTGAATTTAAAAAAGTATCATAATATGTTAGGCAGCTATTTGATTAGGCTGTGGTTCAGGGATTCATAACAGTTAGAACCAAAGACAAATTCCTGTCGTTGGTCACATTTTTATTTACTTTTACTTATTTACTTGTTAAAAAATATAAAAAAATGTACAAAACACCACTTAAGTATTCAAAACTAACTTGTAAAATCTCCATAAATTAATATTCAAATGTTAACATTTCAGCATATTTGTTGAAACAAGCCTATTTGTATTGAATACACCATAAAAATGTTAAATGCCTCATAACATTTTGAGAATACTATCTGTATTTTTATGAGTGACATTGTTCTGATATGTTTACCTAATTTACCATTAATTGTTTTTCACGTTTCGTAGATGTTGAAATGGAACCTTACAGTGCAGTGAATGTTTTTGTGAAATTAGATATCTGTGGATTTCAAAGTTATCAGAGAATCTTGCAATGTTCCCTCTCATTCCTTTCATTAAGCTAGTTATGAAAATTGATTTAAGATTGTACTTTTCTTTCAAAAACTCAAGTGTTGGGTAATATGTACTTTTCTTTCAAAAACTCAAGTGTTGGGTAATAGACTTTTATTTTATTCAGAGGCTCGTTTAATTCTCAAACTGTCGGAAGCATCCGTGATTCGTCCTGGAGAAAACTTGGGTGTGAAAGCAAAAGGGAATCCTTCTACAGACATTTTGGATTAGTAGATAAAGCAAATAGTTTATACCTAGAAAGAAGATTATTGTTCTGAAATCAAGCTTTACACTTTCCAGTTGGGAAGCTAATGCCTCCTGTATTAGGTAGCTGCAGCTCATTCACTCTGAGCCAGATGCAGTAAACACTAAATTTCATGGCAGATACCAGATATAGGTTAACATGTCCATACGTTAAAATTGTCGAACATCAGTTGTAACGATGAAGTTTGTAATCAATAGTATAGCTTTTTCTCTAGATATCAGTTTGCACAGTGCATCCAAGAATATCATTATGGTACCTTCTTATACCCATCATTAATTAGCATTTTTAATGTGATTGTAGTGGCCTTGTTGGTAATACCTTCCCTATAAAATCATAATTCAGCATTGTATCAAGTATCAATATTTTAAAGTTACTGTACTTGGCTGGTATTGAGTTTATGAAAATGTGTTAAGCACAGTGGCAAACCCATTTTCTTATGACAGATGACGTGAAAATATATTGCAATATATGTCAAAATACTTCATCCTGAATGTTGTAAATATCTGATATTATTGGTAATTCTCAGAAATGTTGAATTAATCAAATGGTATAAATTTTGTACAATTTTTCTAAATTCTGTTTAGAAGGTTATTGATATGTTCAGTGATATCACATTGTGTATGAAAACCCACTTGACCCTATTACTGTATTTATGCGAGTAATCTGCTTGCCCTAATTTTAGGAGGGGGAATTTAAAATATATGTATGTATTAGTTTTAATTTGTGATACTTACTGAAAATGAATCCTACATAAAAATATCAGTTTATTGTAAAGCAACACATGAATTCCCCCTCCCTGTATACTATGTTGTCAAGCGGCATTTCAAAATAGACCAGTCTCTCGTCACTGTTGTCATTTTTTTATTAATATTCTCCGCACAAATTTACCATATTTCTCCAGGCTCTGCATGCAAGATGACCCCCACTTTTTCCTTCAAAAAAGTTAACTCAGGCCTTAAAAGTGCTTTGTGAAATCATAATCTTATTCATAACGAATTACAAATTTAATTCGTAAAAACACAAAGAACCGGTAAAGTCTAGCCCATTATGACGCATTATTCTTCTGCCCCCCATTGCTGCGTTTGAAACCTCCAGGAATATCTTCGTTTCACCACTTCGTGAGCCTGCACTTGTATTGCATCTCGTGTTACGGCCATTCTCTCCTTGTGGTTTTTGCACACATACTGAGAAATTTCATCTGTTACTTCTTTAAAGTGTCCTTGTTGTGGGTCACTGAATGCCTTTCTTTTAGAGTACGCATTTTTTAAGTGATCCTTCTCTTTAAGCCAACGTCAAACATTGGCTTCAGTTATGCTATGCCATATTCTCTCGTGGCTGCACACTTTTAAAAAAGACATATTTTATTCTTTAAAGAATATCATTAGATTCTATCAAGTGACACTCAAATATGTATTTTTATTTCTGTTTAATACTTTGGAAATTGAAATTTGGAACTTATCTTAATGATGACCTCCTTTGTTTAATAGTGTGTATTTTTAAGGGTAAGTTATAGTGTAATATTTATATCTAACTTGTGTGTTCGACAGACACACTGAAAATCCTATAACTTACATTACTGTTTGGTCGCGAATGCAAGATGACCCTTGATTTCTCACATGAAATTCTGAGAAAAAATGGTCAATATGGATTCGGAGAAATAAGCTATTAATTAAATTCAGCACCTTTTCTTCATTATCAGATGGACCCAGTATTTGGCATTAGCGTAAAGACCCGACATAGTCTAAAAATGCATACTGTACAAGAAAGGCATTCATATGATTTTACAAAGTGCTTTTTAAGCCTGCTTTAATTTTTTGAAGGTAGAAGGGAGAGTCGTCTTGGATTTGGAGAAATACAGTAATTAAAAATTGCTCCCACTTTCACTGAAATGAACAACACTTTGGTCTAAAAGTCTCGCTAATTACTTCTCATTCTCCTCATGCGACGCCATGTTGCTAAGCAACATCTGTTTACAGACTTGCATGGTCTTCAAAGAATCCTCCACAAAGCCTAAGTTCAAAGAGATTGTAGCAATATAGGGCTTCAAATTGTCGTCACCAGATGGCAGTAGCTTAATATATGTGTTCGTGTATGTGTAACCCGACAAAGTACTTATACAGAGAAAAAAATCGTGTTGGGAATTGCCCGACATAGGATCTGTGCTGAATAATTTCATTGTCAGACATGGTCCGCGGTATGAGTTGTAAGGGTTAATTGGCATGTATCACTTGTAACTGCATTTTCCATCTTGCCTCTTTATTCACATAATTGCTCAGCCTATTTTTGAGGTCTGGATGTTTTCCTATTTTGCTGAAAAATTACTGGTGGAACTTCTTAGTAGTGTCCTTCTTTTGGGGATGTACAAAATCATAATCATTTTCCTTTCCCCTTGTCCAGCTCCTGCCAGGTCGAGGTGTTGCACTTCTCCATCGTTGCCTCTCCTTCCACCATTCCCCGTCAGTAATTTTATTCCAGTCCAGTCTTTTTCTTATACTGTTCTTGACAGAGTCCATCCTTCTTGCCCTCTTTCCTTCTATCTTTGCTCCCAACACTTGTTCTGGTGTCGTTCCCTCCTTTATCCTCATAACATGTCCAAACCGTCTCAATTTGTTCTTCTCCATCCTATCACTCAGTTTTTCTACCCCTATCTCTTTTCTGTCCTCAACATTTCTTACTCTGTCTCTCCTTGTCATCCCTACCATATCCCTCAGGAACTTCATCTCACTGACCTGAATTTTACATTCATTTCTTGCTGTCAAAGTCCAAGTCTTTGATGCATACATTAATACAGGGGTATAGTACATCTTGTACATTATCTCTTTACATTTCATAGGAACTTCTCTGTTCCTCACCAGGTTCCTTCATTCTGATAGAATGTATTTCCCACTTGTACTTTTCTGCTGATCTCCTTGCATCTTGTATTATTTCACTTCCCAAATATTTGAAGTATTTAACAACCTCAAGGTTTTGTCCCCTTATACTAACGATTCCTTCCCTTTCTCCTCTTGTCAACCCCACTGTTTTGCTCTTCTCCACACTGATTTTCATACCATATTTCTCAGTATTTATATTTGAAGCCTCTGGTTGGATTTGTTCTTCTGTGTTGTTGACTCTCCAAATCACTGTGTCATCTGCAAACAATATTTTCATATCCCCTCCTTATCTTAGCTATGTTTCCTTTAGAATTTTATCTATAACCATTATAAAAATAAGTGGAGATGATACACCTCCTTGTGTTGGTCCAGTTTGGTTTCTAAACCAATCTGATACAAAAATGTGCATTATTAAGAAATGTTTGTCGCTTATGTACGGCCAGTATTCGGGAGATAGCAGGTTCGAACCCCACTGTCGGCAGCCCTCAAAATGGTTTTCCGTGGTTTCCCATTTTCACACCAGGCAAATGCTGGGGCTGTACCTTAATTAAGGCCACGGCCGCTTCCTTCCCATTCCTAGCCCTTCCCTGTCCCATCGTTGCCATAAAACCTATATGTGTCGGTGCAACGTAAAGCAACTAGCAAAAAAAAAAAGAAAGAAATGTTTGCTATTCGGAAAACTGAAATAAATTTGGGGACACATTTGCCATATTAACCCATTCAAGTACCATTTGTTGGAATAAGTTTGTGACTTAAGAGTGTCATTTTTAAAAATGCAATTCCAGCAGCTGTATACAATGAATTGCAACACTTATACTGGTATTTGCAATAAAATAAGTCGTTTACTGTATAAAATACCATAAAACAGGGACACCTTGCATTTATGGCATCCAAAAGACAATTCATTCCACAACCCATAGGCTGTGCAGACTTTGCATTTCCTTCATGGAATGTTTTTCATTGAGGTTGGAGGTATTTTGGTTGGAAAATGTCCCCACTGCTTTTTCTGAAGTCTTAGTGATGTTTCCCCTGGTATCCTTGGCAGCTGATTCAAAAAAAACAATTTGGATAAGCATTGGTTTCCGTAGTTACTTGTTCCTAAAACTGTTCATTCAGGAATGCATTCACATCTTCTAATTCACTAGAATCTTCTCTTGACTGTCTTTGTATTATGGCACCAATTTCACCAATAACACTGCAAGTATCATGGTGTGGAGAATTACTTATGTGCTCCCAGTGCCACGTAATTTTGTCTGAAATAAAACCAGTAACAGCTGGTGATACATCAGCAGCAAGTCTAAGGCCAAAAACATGTTGGAGTAGTTCACCTCGCCACAAGAGAACATACTAAAGCATATTTTGTCGCCTTACTTCCCGCCGTTTGATGCACGGAGTAGTAATATTCAGTCAGTAAGCGAGCTCCTTTCAGAGAACACTACAGGGGACTGTAGTAACGTAATATTGAGATGCTTACAGACTCTGACAGTGATAGTGTTTTATCTACAAGTAATGCAGTAAAGTGGTGGTTACTTTCCAGTACGAGAAGAAAATATAGGGTACATCCAGTCGATGAGGAACAATGTGAACAAGGAGAGTTCTATAAATTGTATCAACAGCTTAAAATGTACCCGTACAGGTTTTATGAATATTTAAGAATGACTCCATTGACGCTTAATTACATCTTAAACCTAATAGAACCTAGAATCCAAAATGTGTACGCTAACTTGTGATACCACAATTGGCAGCAGCCTCTTCCCAACATTGATCTAGAATGTGTCTATTGTGATGCGATTTGTGACGGAGTCTTTCGGAAAATTTCACTTATTTATAGCTCCTTATCCATGGCGACAGGGCTACGACACAGCACTACCAGCGACATCACAACAGTGAGACATCGCACAGAGGGGACAGTATGGTGACGAGACAACCAACCACAACACTAGTTCCAGGCAGCTGCAGCCTAAATATCAAACCAATTTGATTCCCAGTGAGCGGCAAGATGTGCGGCTCCAACATGTTTTTGACCTAATATTCAGTGGCGTTCTTGCTGGTAAAACTGTATTTTGTTCATTGTCACTAACAAAGGAACTAGTCATTTCCAACCCAATCGTTATTATTTATCATGAATTCTAAAAACTTCAGTATCTCTTCTTCTTTGTTCTGCTTGCAAGTTGCCATCTTGATAGAATGTGTCAAAGTCATGGTTGCTTAGGTACAAGATATTCCTCTTACTCGTATTATTTTCGTCGCAAATATTGCAAGGAAATCAAGTATGTTAAACAATATGTCATCTATGTAGAAGCTCTCGTAGTAACGCAAAGTTGGTAAATAAAATATAGCGTTCATAAACAGCTCGGACGGAGAGATCTGTCTTTGTACAGGGTTGGGTGAACACTCACAATTGTAGTACAGGAATGAACAATGTTCCACCAAAAAAATTAAATTTGATAGTAGGCCTAATATAGTCATTCAAAACAAATAGGCTAAAATACATTAATTGAATGCAGTGAATCTTTTTCATGAAAATGAAAAGAAATGGCAATTTTCCTGTTTACTTTCAAGGAAAGGGCATTTTGGAAGCACTTTTAAGTTTATTTCTTCTTCTGAACTAATTTTTTAAGTCCCACATCTCTGCTCTAGATAAACTAGTTTTTCACATATCTCACCTATTTAATGGCATCTTCACCTAAAACCATTACAAGAAATTCTGTTGCTTCCACTGCTTCATCCTCTTCTGTGCTTGATGCAGTAATATGAGCCATCGCATGATAAAGAAGACATTCAATGTCCACGGATGGATCCTCTGTGTACAGAGCGCTATCAGTGAACTCAGTGTTTTGCACCATCACAAAATTGTCCGCCTCCTTAGTGTAACAGTTAGTGCTATTAGCTGCCGTTCTTGGAGGCCCGGGTGCGATTCCCAGTACTGAGAGAAATTTTAGAAAGGCAGGAGGGCTGGTATGTGGTAATAATAATAATAATCGTATGGCCTCAGCTACCGTGTGCAGACATTTCAATTTGACGCCATCTGGCTGCCTGCTCGTCAATTTCGACGTTCCGTTTTACTCTAGGTCCACTAGATGGCAGACAGAGTAAACCGGATCTCTCTTGGGCGTCTATGGCTGAGATTTAATTAATTTTGTCGGGTAAATACCAAATGTATCACCAGAGATCTTTTACATGCCGACATCGTACGACATGGAGTGTCGAATGGACTTTTTTCCGCCCTTCAAAAATCCTACTGCCTCTGCCGGGTTTGAACCCGCTATCTTGGGATTCGGAGGCCGACACTCTACCACGGATCCACAGAGGCAGCTGGTATGTGGTTAAAATGGTACATGCAGCTCACCTCCATTGGGAGTGTGCCTGAAAAGAGCTGCACCCCCTCGGGATGAGGACACGAGTTTACTGTAACCAAATTGTTTTAAAAGGTCCTGGAGTTCACATTTAGCACTTTCATTTTCATATTCATCACTTCTGAAACCTTATCTATGTCCGTTATACGGAAGATGTTATCCAATAATACTTATTTTGATGAGGTTGCATCCATTATTGAGAATGTCTGCTATTGAGTAGTCACGTTTATGAAACTACGTTTCACCTCAGTAAATGGCCATTGTTTCGTGGAACCAGTTACTTTTCCCCTAATGCCTATGTTAATGCCTCCTCTTTCTGTTACCTCTTCACGCAATGACCTGCCTTTATTTTGTGTTTCTTTTCTCGTTCCATCTATCTATATACGACTAAAATTGACACTAGTTTGTTCCTTCACACAGCTTTACTTCTAAATTGACAGTTTGCAGAACACTATCAAAGGGTAGAGAAGGGTCCACCTATTCAATACCATTAACTTGTATAGTGTCTATATAATTGGGACTAGTTTCGACCCCATATACACTGGGTCATCTTCAGCTACGATCCAATTGGAAAAATATATGCTCACATACAACACATAGTAAATTAAACAATTTGGTATGACTTAATTTACAAATCCAAATTTTAAAACATTGATAAAGTCCAAACAACATATCCAAAATTGAAATCAAATGACACTTCAAAACTGTTGCTGTTGGTGCCAAACTATGTCATTGCTCCTACAGCAACCAAACATTCCTGAGTTCATCTGGGAGTTGACATTCCCCATCTGCATGGTCAATATAGAGCATAATGAAATAACCTATGGTGTGCAAAACCTGTGAGTATCACCTTACCTATGTTGCCAGCGCTCTGCTGCTGCGAGAATAGCTGATGTAAAATTACCTCCGCACAGCCCTCGTAGAATTTAATACAGTACTAAGAAAAGCTTAAGAGATGGTGTATGCACTTGCTAATAACTAGGCGGCAGATTCATATGCACTAAAAATGGCAATATATGCTCTCATATATGCACTATTCCATACTCTGCAAAATACTTGCTTTTCTTCTATGTATAATGTTAGTTTTCCAAATATCAGCTGCTGAAGCAGAGAACTTTTAGCTGCTATTTCTTTTGGCATAATTTTTAGTGGTTACTGATCTTCGTACAATGAAAAAATTATAGTATAGATTATAGATCCAACATAGCAGTGCCTCTGGCGAGCTCGCAATGCAATAATCAGAGTTGCCAATGTCAGCGCCTTATCCACAGATACTGAATCACACAAAAGATTTATATTTATTTATTTATATATTCTTCCAGGATGGTAATATAGTAAGTGAGATTGGATCAAGGTGCAGTAAAGCTAATGCAGTGAGCTCGCAGTTGCGATCAACAGTGTTCTGTAAGAAGGAAGTCAGTTCGCGGACGAAACTATCTTTACATCGGTCTGTTTTCAGACCAACTTTGCTTTACGGGAGCAAAAGCTGGGTGGACTCAGGATGTGTTATTTATAAGTTAGAAGTAACAGACATGAATGCAGCAAGAATGATAGCTGGTACAAATGGGTGGGAACAATGGCAGGAGGGTACTCAAAATGAGGATATAAAGGTTAAGTTAGGAAAGAACTCGATGGATGAAGATGTACGCATAAACCGGCTTCGGTGGTGGAGTCATGTGAGGCAAATGGAGGAGGATAGGTTACCTAGGAGAATAATGGACTCTGTCATGGAGGGTAAGAGAAGTAGAGGGAGACCAAGGCGACAGTGGTTAGACTCAGTTTCTGACGATTTAAAGATAAGAGGTACAGAACTAAATGAGGCCTCAGCACTAGTTGCGAATAGAGGATTGTGGCGATGTTTAGTAAATTCGGAAGAGCGACCAGTGACCACTTTGGGTAGGTTTCACTGTATGCCCATGTATTTCTGCTGGGGATTTTAAAAGTATCTGTTATCTAATAGTGTCCATTAGGGAAAGTTCCAGCATATTTATTTCTTGAAGTCGAGTTTCGCTTTTTCACCAGTCGCAAATACAAATTTCACTGACTTCTTTCATTCTTCCCACTGCATTATTTCCAACATTGTCTGCATCTCCAGTAACGTGAAGCTTTCCTGTAACTGTTAACAAGGAGTAACAAATTTGTTGTACTTGCAGCCATACTTAACATCTTGAAGTATAATGGGTTTCATTAATTACGAAGATGGTAAAAAAACCTGATCCCAAATAATGCACTCGCCTCCATGTTTAGTGCGAACGTTTGGAAAGAAAATATCCACTGAGTATTTATGTATATTGTATAGCAGATGGTTGCGTTCTATACATCAGCTGTCACTTTCTCTATCAGCTTCCATTTTTCATCTTCAGAATGTTTTAACATTTCTTACACATTCGCTTTTTTTCACAGTGCATCTTCCTTTCCAGGCTTTGAAGAAATTATTGTTATATTTCCGTTTCTCCTTTTCTGTTGCATGTCATGATGCTTAATAGATTAATTACCTTGATGTCTTTGCAGTATGGGTCACACATCTGCTATTACATCACAGTTCTTGTTAAACCTTAGATTTTAAAAGATTTTTAGTTGCATCCTATGTGGGGCTTACATGTTACTTACTTTCTAAGAATCTGTAAAATGTGCTATGTTGTCTGTGATCTTGTGACTCTGAAGTGGTGGAGGTCTTGAATCTAAAAGTGGTGATTCAAAAAGTTACAGATTATTAGATCATAATCATCATGGCTATCATGGACTGTTAGAAGTGATGTATGTCAGGTGTTTCATATCACTTCAGGTGCATTATTCTGATGAGGTAAATCTGTAATAATTATATGCAATTTCTTTTTAAAGATAAATACATTTTTATGCTACCTGTTAACATATTGTGTTTTGGTCTTTTCCTATTTACCTTAACTTTCCTTCTAATTACTGCCAATAAGTTATGAAGGTGGCAATTATCAAACTTGTGTCACTGTCTGGAAAGTCAGAAGGGGTGATTGATTTTATGGAACCCCCTGTGGGTGGGTATCTGCTGCCTGTAGTAAGGGGTGACCAAGGGATGGTAGATTTTGAACCATGAGATTGCCTATGATTATTACCATCACGCAAGAAACACCATGGATCACCTTTACTTGCAATTAGTACCACTATGTGAGGAACACCATGGGTCTGTGATTAGTATCATCGTGGGTGGATCACTGTGCGTTTACAGTACCCATGATTAGTACCACTATATGCGGAACACCATGGGTTTATGTTATGTGTGATTAGTACCACTATGTGAAGAACACCACAGGTCAGGGTGTTACCTGTGATTAGTACCACTATGTGAGGAACACCATGGGTGTGCTTTACCTGTGATTAATACCACTATGTGAGAAGCGCCATGGGTCTGGACATTGTCTGTGATTAGTACCACAATATGAGTTATACTGTGTTGCCTATAATTAGCACCACTGTGAGGAACATCACGGTTTTGGTTGGCTCCTGCGATTAGTTCCACAATGTGAGGAACACCATGGGTCTGCATTACCTATGAGTGGTGCCATGGGTCTGTGTTACCTGTGGTTAGTACCACTATATGAGGAACACCGTGAGTCTACATTACTTCTGATTAGTCCCGCTACATGAGGAATACCATGGTTTTCTACTTTACCAGCAATTAGTATTATTATGAGAGGCCGGTGATCTGGATTTTGGACCTCTTTAGACAACAAGCATCATCGATTTAGGATGTTACTTTGGAAGCAGCTACTGCGACGTTGGGGATGGGAAGAATTGGAGCACCCACCGTACTCTGCCGACATTTCGCCCTGTGACTTTGATCTCATTCGAAAGATTAAGGAACCACTACGTGGTAGGCGGTTTGTAACACGAGAGGACATTGCTAATGCTGTGCGCCAACAGCTGACCCGATTCACACATGGTGCAGCATATGCTGAGGCAGAGGGTATTCAGCATCCCCCACATTGTTGGCAGCGTGTGGTGTCAGTAGCAGGGGACTACTTTGAGAGTCTTTAGGCCCAGGTTTGTCATGTCAACTTTATGTGTACTGTGTTGTCATTCTTTTGCACCGGGAAGGCCATATTGCCCTGTATACTACCGTAATAAATTAGTGTGTTACGTTATTTCAGTGCTATTCATTGTCCACACATGTAGTTAACACCTTGTCCTTTCATCTGTATATGTCACATTTTCCAACTGGACTGGTATCTTCAAGAAAGAAAAAAAATAGTTGCCATGACTTTTGCCCCAACCCTCGTATATAACCTCCAATAAAATATTACAAATTGGTATGTCCTAAGTAAAGTCTTAATCAAAAACAGTAATGAAATGTTGGACTACACATTTTAAATTGGAATTAAAATAACACATTAAAACTGTTGTGAATGGTGTTTTTGGACTATGCCAATGTCCTTATAATAAACAAGTATTCTTTCTTGAATTGATCTTGGAAATGATATTCATTGTTTGCGTGTATTGTGGACCCGTTTGATCTACAAATTATGCCTCATTGAATAGAATATACGACTAATAGTTTATATACAGTAGCTTTGAAGAGGACGTTCACAACTTGAATAAATTCACTTCACACTGAATTAAAACAAAGAACATTACATCTGATGGGAAGGCCACTAATCCAAGTTGTGAAAATCCCCTTTAAAGATATATGCAGTAAACTGTTATTCATATATTCTATTCAATAAGGCACAATTTGTAGATTGAATGGGTCCACAATACACACAAACAATGAATATCAGCTCCAAGATCAATTCAAGACTCAAGAATACTTGTTTTTTATAAGGACATTGGCATAGTCTAACCACACCATTCACAACAGTTTTAATGTGTTATAGTATTTTATTTCTAATTTTAAATGTGTAGTCTGACATTTCATCACTGTTTTAGATTAAGACTTTACTTAACACGTTCACTGCATATTAGCAGAGCGTGACATACCCGCCATCCTGAGCAAAATATTTGTGTGGGACTCTTTAAAAGTTGTAATTATCGAAGTTTTGTACGTTGGTAGGACGAGTTCTATCGAACTCGTGGACTTATCCCACTCACACGCCTGGTGCTTGACCCGCACGGTGGTTGAAATCGAGAAGTAATACTGATCACCGGACGGATCATGCACGTTGGTAGATTACAGTGCATTATTTACCGCGGATAGCAAACAAATGGATAAAGCATGTTACAGACATAAATATATTCATATTTACACTTCTCTATTACAGAATTTGACAAACGAAATTGAAATACTTTGGGTAATTGGGTAGGTCTTGTAATGATGAAGGAACCACATTGTCAGCCATCAGAAAAATATATAAATAAAATAATAACATAAGCATCACGACGCAGTTAAAAATGATTACTGCACGGTTTTTCAAGTTACTTATAAATGTGATGAGGAATAAATAACAATTAAAAGTTCTTTCGTGTTATACACATATATGATGCAAGAATAAACGACAATTACAAGTTCAGTTCGTTTACTGAACATATTGCAGTAGTGGAATTTATTTATTTCAAAAGCAGAACCACTTGTAATTCTCCTGAAGAATTAATGAATAGAAAATGCAGCGTCTTAGCTCACACTGAAGTGGTCGTGCTGCTCAAAGATCCCATAAATGAATTATGACGTACGACGATAACTCTGGAGAGGAAATATGCTGGAAACGGAATACGCATGTGCAAATATGGCTACGGATGAATCTGCTAGTAGACTGGACTTGCACGATGTGCGGGATGACAATTAGAGCCTTTCTTACCATGTGGGAAACCTGTGATTTACATTTCCTAGCAACCGTCCCATGACGCGTTAGGTGCGTGCTCCGCACCTGCTTATAAAATAGCGTCACGCACCCAGCGCATGATCCGCATTGAACGTGTTAAGACAAACCAATATGTAATATTTTATTGGTGGTTATATATATGCATGTATTTCCAATTTTGATCATGGCTGATTATGACCTAATGTAGCAAGGTCGAAACTAGTTCCAATAATGTAAGATATAACATTAATTGTTATGAAGAGACTTTTATTTTTTGTAAATGTACTTCATTAATTGAAGTTGGCACTTTCCAAGCCTATTTCCGATTGGTCGGATGATTTTGTATTGTTGAAAATGGTTACACAAGCAACAGTCATGTCCGTCATCAAGTTGTGATATCGCATCATTAAGACATATAAAATTCAATAAAGTATTTAAGGCACCAAGTTCCTTTACTTCAAAATAAAAAACAAACATTAATTTCATGGTACTGAATAGGTGGACATTTCTCTACCCTTTGATAGTGACTAGAAACAAGCTGAGGATTTTCATTATTATACTATTTCTCTCCTCCTTTTTGCAGTATAATACAATCTGTGACAATAAAGTTTGGTGAATAGTCTGTACTATCAACATAGATGAACAATGCATGACAGTGACCTTACTGTCTTTTGAAATAGTCCGCTGCCATAACTATGCAGTGCTGAGATCGGCGATACATGTCCTGGAAACTACGCAAGAAAGCTTCCTTCGGGATGGTGTTCAAAAGCCTCGTCACGTTTCGTTGGACGTCAGGAATATTGTCAAATCTCTTTCCTTTCAAAGCGAGCTTGAGTCATGGGAATAGGAAGAAGTCTGGAGGATTGAGATCTGGTGAGTATGGGGGATGTTCAAGTTGAACCACCCCCTTTTTTGCCATGAACTGCTTGATGATATTGGCTGTGTGTGGGCGAGCGTTGTCATGGACAAAAAAACCATGAACCTTGTTGTGCGTACTGGGGTCATACCCTGCGTAGATGTTTCATGGAAAAAAGGGTCAAAATTTCAATGTACCGTGCAGCATTCAACGTTGTTCGCTCAGGTAGAAATTCCTTGTGGATAATGCCTTGACTATCAAAAAAGGTGATGAGCATCGTTTTGATGTGTGACTTTTCGACTCTGAACTTTTTCCAACGAGGGGATCCTGGAAAACACCATTCCATGCTTTGCCATTTCGTTTCAGGGTCGTACCTGAGACACCAGATTTCATCTTCAGTGACAATACAGTTCAAGAAATATGGTGTCGCATCCACCGTTTCGACAAAATCCTGTGAAGCCTCTAAATGTGCCTGCTTCTGATTGTTAACCAAGTAATGTGGCACAAGACGAGAACACGTTTTCCTCTTCCCTAACTTTTGGGTAACGATTTGTCACACGGATTCACGGTTAATCTGCAGTTCATCCGCTATCATGCACACAGTTAATCGCCGATCGTTCCTGATTAATGTCCTCACCTGCTCAATGTTTTCGTCACTGATGGTGCTCGTCGGTCTTCCGCTACGGGGGTTGTCAAAAACACTTTCCCAGCCTCCTCGAAAACAGGCGAACTACTCGTACACACACTTCACGGACAGTGCTTGATCTTCATAAACACATACCAGCATTGCAGGCGTTCCTTTTGGTGTCTTGCCAAGCTTAAAACAAAACTGTACATTAATCTTTTTGTTGTTTTTACGTTCCTGTTCGCAGTTCAGAACCAATGCACTAAACATGCACTGTATCAAACAGGTCTTACATGGCACACACACGATGCTGAACAACATTGGGAGCAGGTGGTCAAAACCTGCTGCTAAACAGGATCGACCAAACTTTATTGTCACAGGTTGTACATAACTATCTTCTGTAGTTATGGATTTAGAAAGTTCCAATTTAACAGGTGAAAAGTTAACAATAATATGTGTTACATTCAATTTTTTATTATTATTATTCAGAATTAATAAAAAGGGAATGGTGCAAGGTCAAGCCAAAAAACATAAAGGAAGCTCCAAACAAAATTAAAGTTTAAACTGTTTATTATTATTTTTTTTTTTTAACTGTTTAGGATTTGCTGATGACCTTACTCTATTGTCCAGGAAACTCTACATCAAATTAAATCTATACAGAAAATAGCACAAAAAATAGATCTTACAAAATCCTTTGAAAAAACTGAGATCATGTTTACACATCCCCCACTGGTAAATAAAATAACAATTGATGGGCAAGAATTCAAAATTGTTCATAAATTTAATTTAGGAGAAATCATAACTTATAATCTTAATGAGAAACCATCTTGGTATAACAGAATAAATAAACTAAACAAAGCAAATTATATTACCAAGACTAAGGTAAGGGTGTATTCTGCCCGAAGGCAGGTCCGAACCTCCGCAGAGGTGTGCCTGAGCCGGAGTTTGCGTATGGTATGGTGGCCAGTTCCTTTCCGTTCCTCCATTCCCTTACCCCCCACCAACAGCGCGTGGCAACCTATCCAAATCTTGACCACGCCCAATGTTGCTTAACTTCGGAGATCTCACGGGATCCAGCATTTCAACAAGACTATGGCCGTTGGCTTACCAAGACTACATTTTTTTTAAAAAAAGCTTATCGACAGCAGCAAAATTATGACATTACAAAACAGTCACACAGCCAGAAATAACTTATGCTAGTGAAACCATTTTTAATAGTACTAATACAGCTGAAACAGACAAAATCCTTAAGACAGAAAGAAGAATAATTAGAACATGCATTAAATAAACAGTATTAAGTTAATGAAAATAAAGAATAGCATCAAATAAAAGAGTTTATAAGGAAACTGAACCAGTCTTGAGCACGATTAGGAAAAAACGTATATCATTCTTTTGACATCATATCAGAACACCTGACACCAGAATTAGCAGAAGAATAATTGAACCATTATGGAATAGAAAGACCAATATTTAATGGATCATGGAAACTAAGGAGGATATTAAAGAACTACAAATAACAATAGACAATCACAAAAAAAACATTAAAAAATTTAAGATACTTCAAGACACACACACGAGGCTACAGACCAGGTCTAATGGGAGGGTATTTACAACAGAACAAAGCAAGGCAACATCTCTCAGAATGAAAAATTATTGGGCTAATAGGAAATCAAAAAATCCTTTGTATAATTGACTAAAGTGGTCCAAAGTAGAACAAAAAATGTAAAATAAAAATTATTATTATTATGAAAACTAGCGAATGTACCCGTGCTTCGCTACGGTATTCTACATTGTATTCGAATATCGAAGTAAATAGTGTACATGCAGTAAATAAGATAGTTTTAAAATTGCATGTCTCTTAGCGTTATCCGAGAAAGAGCATGGGGAGGTCCCCGTACGTTTCCAATGTAAAGTGTTTGTTACGGATTTGTGATATAACGGCAGGCTCACTTGCCTACTGGCATTCACAATCAGGTTGGGAAGTTTACATTATAATTGCAGGCCCCATTGCCTACTATGCGGACAGAATCGATTTGGGGAGTTTTCGTTAAAATGGCAGCCCCCCTTTCCTACCTCCAGACAGATTACAGTTTTTATTATAATGGCAGGCAATTACCCTACTATCACTCGAAATTGAGTTGTGCAGTTATCATTATAATGACAGGCCCCTTTTCCTACTGCCAGCCAGCGTACTGCCAGTCACACCAAGTTGGTGAGTTTCCATCAAAATAGCAGGCCACTATGCCTAATGCCAGTCACATTTTAGATGAGTACATTTCTTTATAATGGCGGGCACCCTTGCCTACTGCCAAACACAATCGGGTAGGGGAGTTTTAAACAAAACTGCATGCTCACTTACCTTCTGCAAGTCAAATCGAGAAGGGAACTATTCATTACAATTGTAGGCCTTCCTTACTAATGACAGTTACACAGGAGTTGGAGAAGGAACCCTTTCCTACTGCCAGTCAAAGTCGGTGTGGGGAGTACTGATTACAATAGCAGACCGACCCTTTCTCGATCGCTAAATCGACATCAGTGAATATATATAGATCGACATACGAAAGTATATGCGTGTTTACAATATTGAAGACCTTCATTTACAGATTAACTGCTACTAAACGTACGTCATATCGACAAAGGATTATACCATAAGACACGCCGGATTTAGTGGCCTAAATGGCTGGTCCAATGATATGTCATCTATTCTTGGGTCAGATTTAGAAACGTGGAACAGGGTAAAGGTTTTGTAAGATCATCTCACATTACATTACTTTTCGGATAATAATGTGACAGCTACATACGTAGCATTTGGCTCACATATGGCTACTGAGTGGGCCAATTTTCGTGAAGAGTTTGATGATTCTGTATTTCATATAAGTAATTGAAAGTATGAATAATCCATGTGAAAATTCCAAATTGACTTAACATCGATTAATAGAGAAAAATCAAACGTAAAAGGGATACAGATACGGCATAAAGTCATAAGACCAAGGTTGTAGATCATTCCAAATTGAACGGAGATTGTGCAATCCGTTACGTGATAGGAATTTCCGAAGGTCTGCACCATCATTAAAATTGCCTGCATATTTCGATATTCTTCGGGGATAAAAAATGAAAAATTTAATGATAGGGGCCTATAGGATTTTTCATTCGTTACAGGCTAAAACGTATAATTTTGTCAAATTTCAATTATCTTCTTATTCTTCTGGCAGATTATGCCACAATGTGGATTTTGGGCGAGGCGGGTAAAAATTAGGACTTTCAGGAAATCAAAAATTATGGAGATTGTTATTATTACCCCTTAAACGGAAAGCTGTACGAAAATTTCGCCAAAATAGTCAGTGTAGAGGTACACAGTCGTTACGATTTGATTTATATAGATAAGGAATCTGCTCCATGTAAAACGCCTTTTGGGCTATGTCCGCTGGACTTAACCTGCAAAAGTGACCATTCATGATATCTCCCTTATTAATCCTCCTGACGAAAAAATGCACATGAAAAAAAAGGTTTAGAGGTGGAATTCCATCAGGTTTGGTCGATTTCCAGTCAGGTTGGTCTTGTTCTGTATATATTGTGGAAGAGTAAAATCACCATTTCGGTTCCTTATAAACCGCCAGTCCATTCCGGAACATGAAATGTTATTTACGTTTAAAACCTACCTTTGGACAGGTGGATGCTAAATATAAATTTTGTTTCGAATGTCTTCAGTAGTTTTCAAGTTGTAAGGAATACGCTTTACACGCACCCGCTCGTGAGTTAAGTCCGATGGGACTTGTACAGAAAAACGGTCCTTTAATGATATCTCCCTTATTGATCCTCGTATCGAAATGATGCACATGAGAAAAAAAGGTTTAGACATTAATTTCTACCAAGGTAGGTAGACTTCCATAAACTTTTGTTGTGTATATTTTTTGGAAGTGCAAAATCACTGTTTCGGTTTCGTATAAACCCCCAGTTAGTTCAGGGATTTAGAAACAATATTTGCCCTGAAACCTATCAAGGACAGGTGTATTCTAAATACGAATCTTGGTGGAAATGCATCCAGTAGTTTCTAGCATTCACGTACATACGGCGTAATTAAGGAAGAAAATAATACAGTTAAGAATGTTGAAACTAATAGAAAATGGATTATAACTGAGGACAGCCGGATAACGACAAATAAATAAATGCCGTGAGTTATGGATATAATAAAGCGCTAACAGAGGAGAAATTTAGGTTCAGTGATTCTTAGGTAAACAAATATGAAGATGACTAATGGTGTTATTACTTAATCTATTCGAGGGCGGTTATAACCTCCAACGATATTCCGCCAATATCCCGCAGATGAGCCGATTGATGCCTCTCTTGCCATCTACCCAAGGAACAACCACGAATTTAAAAGCATGATGAGGAAAATGGCAATACGTTACTTCCCTACTGGCATGCAGTCAGAGACGTTGCCATGGTAACCTGTAGGTTCGTTGTCGGTCTGTCGGTCACTAAATGCAGAGCATGATACCAGCAGAAAATTGTAAATTTCTCCGTCATGTGAAGAGTAAGGTAAATTATGAACATAACGAAAGTTGTTTATAATGAAGAGACGTTTCACGTACGGTAAACGAAGTTTACAGAAAATCAATAGTATAAGAGAAAATAGAGGAAAACCACTGTGGTTTTCCTATAAACACCCCGTCTATTCAAAGATTTTAAAATTATATGCATATCAGAACCTTTCCTGGGATGAGTATACTCTAAATATGAAGTTTGGCTGAGATCTATCCAGCCGTTTCGACGTGATGGTGGGAAAACCACTCTGGTTTTCCTATAAACCCCCCGTCTATTCAAGGATTTTAAAATGATATGCATATCTAAACCTTCCCCGGGATTAGTATACTCTAAATACAATGTTTGGTTGAGATCCATCCAGCCGTTTCGACGTGATGGTGGAAAAACCATTCTGATTTTCCTATAAACCCCCCATATATTCAAATATTTTAAAATGATATGCATATGGAAAACTTCCCCGCGATGAGTATCCTCTAAATATGAAGTTTGGTTGAGATCTATCCAGCCGTTTCGACGTGATGGTGGAAAAACCATTCTGGTTTTCCTATAAACCCCCTGTCTATTCAAGGATTTTAAAATGATATGCATATCAAAACCTTCTCCGGGATGAGTATACCCTAAATATGAAGTTTGGTTGAGATCTATCCAGCCGTTTCGACGTGATGGTGGAACAGACAAACAGACAGACAAACAGAAACAATTTTATTTATATAGATTTTTACACTCGTTCTTCACCCCCTTTCCATCCCCGCCCAAAGGAGTCCTATGAGTGCCTTACACAACAGTATATTTTTTTCCCAGATATTAAGTCTTATTTGTACCTATTTTGGTTGACAGCTATGCCCAAACGTACATGCATAATCTCACTGCTCTAGAATCCTGGAGCTGACGTTGCCATGGTTACGGCAGTTCATTTCTTTATCCGATTCCTAGAGCAGGGGTAGTGTGGTGCCAATATCTCCGTAACGGTTGGTTTTAGGGCCTTAAAACATGGTTTTCGGGCCCATAGGGCTTACCGAGTTTTGTTCTTTGCGTCAAGAGGATTAAATTGAGCTTTGTCTCGTCCTTATACGACAAATTCGATATTTTGCCTATAATAGTATAAGAGAAAATGGAGGAAAACCGTTTTTCCTATAAAACCCCCGTCTTTTCAAAGATTTTAAAATGATATGCATATCGAAACCTTCCCCGGGGTCAGTATACTCTAAATATGAAGTTTGGTTGAGATCTATCCAGCCGTTTCGACGTGATGGTGGAACAGACAAACAGACAGACAAACAGAAACAATTTTATTTATATAGATAGATAGATATGCCCATTACATTGGTGCCAGAATACAGTAGGTTCAACTTACATTCAAATTCTCTTTTTAATTTCTGATATATGTCAAAAACAAAAGACGTTCATAATGGGTTCATAATAGGTTGAATGTAATACTTATTTCTTTGGGACATCTTGGTTCCACAAAATACCCTGGTAGAAGCTGTTTGCTTGTTGTATTCTTTTCCCAATTTCCTCGGTTATCTTTCCATCTTCTGTGATCACACTTCCCAAATACTTGAATCTTTTAACCATTTCCAGAATTTTACCATTCAGTTTTACCTTTCCTCTTCCTTCCCCTTGCCATCACTATTGTTATACTTTTCTCTCTGCTTACTTTCATCTCAAATTTTTCTACAGTATCTCTTGTTTCCATACATCTACTTGTTTTTGCACTTCCGTTTCATCCTCACCCCATATCACTATATCATCTGCTTTTGTTGCCTGTCTTTGCAATCTCTGTTTAAATATTCTTATGTATTTCATCCATGACTATGATGAGTAGTATGGGGGATAGTACACTTCCCTGTTGGAGACCAGTTTCAATTTTAAACCATTTTGTTTTTCCTGTACTAGCCTTCACACTACTAACACAATTTTTGCTCATAGCTTTATCATTTGCACTTCTCCTCTTTTAACTTGTTTTTTCCTTAATGTGTCCTATACCAACTGTCTGAGCAAATTCTTATAAGCTTTCTCAACATCAGTAAATGTCATCACTATGTCTTTTCCAAACTCCCATCTTTTCTCCATCACATGTCTTAATGTAAAGATCAGATCAAACGTTGATCTGTCTTTCCTAAAACCATACTGTTCTTCTTCCATTTCTTCTTCTAGCTTCCTACTCAGTCTTCCCTCCAATACTGTCTCAAAGATCTCAGCTACATGGGCAATAAGGGCAATGAGTGTGAGTGACTCAGAACTTGTCATTCTAAGGACACTAATACAAGTTAATTATCTTGATATTCAGACTGCAGTGCCGGTACACTACAAAATCTTGCATTAAAATACAGAACAAGAAAAATATGATTAAAGTCAACAGTTTTATAGTGAATGGTAAATTATATTAAGTTTACAAACTAAAATCCAACTTTCGAGGCCTCTTAGAAAATAGATTCAACAGATCTACAATTATGTCTCGGTTTATTGTTGTCAGTTTCTGTTTATTTCACATATTTAAACAATCACTGGTAGAGGAGGTATTTCTAACCACCTGTAACCCCCACTTGGCTACACCCCTGATCTAATACTAGTGCTTCTAACACCCCCACCCAAGTTTTCATTCTGTCCCTGATGGGGCGGCAGGCCTCCTAGACGGTAACACCATATCTCACACCAGGGAGATTTTATCAGGTGAAGGAGATGTTCAGTGAAGGTGAGGGACACTCGGTATTTTAAATGGATTTCCCTATTCTAACCGGTGTTTGGGTTGATTGGGACACAATATATGTTTCTAAACAGCTTTTAATGTACAATGTATTTATTATGGGTGCAGAATTTACATGTTTGGCACAACAAACAAACAGAAATCTTTACAATTCACTGACAATATATCTTTCCCTTCTTACAACCGGTGGCTTCAGAATGTTGTCACCTGTGTCTGCTCAAACTCAAACTCATCAGTTACAATTGAGAACAGATAAATACCAGGCACTTTTGTAGACTGACTGAGAAATGTTCCTAGGTAATTTCATCCTGGGTTTATCACTTTCAGTGCCCTTCCTACAAAGACCTTTTCCACACCTCGATCATATAAAAACTTCACTTTCACCCAGCTTCCTTCCCCTATTCCTTGTTCTACATGTCAGAATACACTCTACCAATTCCTCCTCGAAATCATGTGATAAAACTGTCTGCCCACCTTTCTTCTTCATAGACACTACGGCTCTATCTGTGTTAGCAACATATCTTTGTAAAGCAGATTTTGAAATATTGAATTTCTCCACTGCTGAAAGTATTAACATGCCACTTTTCACCTTCAAAACTGCCTTTTCCTCTATTTCAGCATCCACAGATAAATGATTTTTTGAATGAGGGTCTCTGTTATACTTTCTTCCCATTGTCCCTATTCACCCCATTTTCAAGTTATACGGTACAAGTCTCTAAAAAAGATTAAATAATGCACACGTTAGTCACAGGAATCTTATAGAAACTTCAGAAGTAGTTCAAAGAATATCACCGAATGTAATTATAATCCTAACACACCGTTTCAGCCTCTGAAATTAACTCACCAACTACAGTTTTCCTATTTAAAGTTAAGAACTTCATATTTGGGTTCCGTATTGAAGCAGAATTCACATCAAAGAAAAGTACAATAAGTTCCACCTTTTCAATACATTATATTATGTGACAGTTTTACGTTACAGTTAAACCTTCACATTTTTATACACTCGGGACCGGTTTCGACAGTGTCCCTGTCATCATCAGCCAAGAACAATTAATCGAGGACATTAAACCTTTTCCTACCGCCAAAACATCAGCTGCCTTACAGGCTGGCCACCCTGACAAAAATGTGTTTTTGTATAAATCCTTAGACTTTCTGAAAAGGTAAAAGAATGAAGAACACTTCAATTTCCCTTAAATGACAAAAATATCTTTAGTTGGCATTTTGAAGAATAAATTATTGTTTTTTCCTTTTTTGTCCCTATTCACCCCTTTGTCCCTATTCACCCCATTTTACGGTATGTTACATTTTTATCGACAACATTTTCATACTTTTCTTTCTTTTATCCCTCTTCTCAAGTTAAAGCAGGGATTTTATAGATGTTTTTTCTGTTAGTAGGCTTCATGTTAAGAGGAAAATTGTCCAGCTATTAAATGTTAATTCAATGGATCATATGTGTAAGGAATGTACTGATATTTTTATTGACAAGTGTCTTAATGTGATGATACAATGTTTTCAAATGAGAAAAAAAGACAAATCCGACCGTAAGAGGTCAGGCAGGAATGCTAAAGCTAAAAAACTAATGCATAAATGAAAGATCAAACCATTTCACAGCTGTCCATTTCACATCTTGTTTATATGTCTAATTTCAGTCTTTGAATAATAACCTTTTAAATAATTCTTCATTCATTTATCCAGAATTGCTTTAGCAACTTCGAAGTTAATATCTCAATAACATTTTCTTTCTAGATGTAATTTACTTATCCATTTCCGTACATACATTTCCATTGATTTTTGAATTTAGCGCGATTTTTTCAGGTCAAGTCATTAGGAGCGCCACCGTCGAATTGCCTCCCATTTTAGCAAGGCTAAATCCGTAAGTGTCGCGTATTGTCTCTACTGTATTTGGTATAACTTCGATTTGGCATACCCCGAGTAGCTAAGGTCTCAAGGGGTATGCTGTACGAACATTGGAACCCCATCTACCAAATGAACGTTCACACACCAGATGTTACAAAACATGTTCTCCTATTTTTTCAACTGTGTATATAAAAATTCGATGTGTACGCTTTGGTTGACCGCCCTGACCACAAGAGAACAAGTGAATGTTACATTGCGAAACTGTTAACTATAATCGCTGTCAGTGTATCAGCTGTTCAGATCAGCTGATTGGTTTTGTGATGTTGAGAGGCCCGTAGTTCAAAATAATATTTTTTTCCTCCAGCGTGTTTATTTGTATTCAAAGACACTGCTTAGGAAAGATGTCTGTGTGATACGAAATTATTTCAAATCATGAAGCAGCAACTAGATACATTGTTCGGTTTTGGGTGGCCAATTGTGGGGTGGCTGGTTGGTTCATTGTGTATTCCTATTACGATACTGCCATGGATATTAACTCGTTTCTTCGGAAAAATGAGAGAACGACGGCTAAAAAAAGTTTTACAAGATAAGGTTAAGTATTTTCGTACTCTTTATTTTTTCGTTTTACATTTTCCCTTTCCTTAATTTTGTGCATAAAACCATATAGTCTCAAATGTACATAATTATACCATGATCTAGCATACATATAGAAAATCCTCAGTTAGTAGGCTATGAATTTTTGAATCTAATTTTTTTTTAAATTCGAACAGAACAAGTGGCCGAGCGGCTTGGGTCACGTAGCAGTCAGCTTGCACTGGGCAGATAGAGGGTTCAAACCCCACTATCGGCAGCCCTGAAGGTGCTTTTCTGTGGTTTCCCATTTTCACACCAGGCAAATGATGGGGCTGTACCTAAATTAAGGCCACGGTCGGTCCTTCACATTTCTAGGCCTTTTCTATCCCATCGTCGCCATAAGACCTATCTGTGTCGGTACGATATAAAGCAAATTTTTGCTTTTTTTAATGAAAACATTGCACATTACTTTAAAAGAAAGAAACAAAGAAATTATTGTTATATCATATGAAACATTAAGCTGAGTTTCCATAAGTCTGAATTGTTAAAATTAACATTGCAACACTTGTTATGGGATATAAATTTCATATTGATTGATCCGTACTGAACTGAGATTACATACGAATGAGCTGGCCTAGCTGAAGTATATGTGGGGATTCACGTGTGTGTAAGTAAAATTACTTGAATGTTGAACAGGTTGTGTGAATATTATGTAAATAATACATATATGTGAATACGGTAATGCCGGCCCCACGGTGTAGCGGTATTATATCTGCCTCTTACCCGGAGCGCCCGGGTTTGACTGCTGGCCAGGTCTGGGATTTTTACTTGAATCTGAGGGCTGGTTCGAGGTCCACTGAGCCTTCGTGATTACAATTGAGAAGCTATCTGATGGTGAGATAGCGGCCCCGGTCTAGGAAGCCAAGAATAATGGCCCATGTACAAGACATTTGAAGAAAGTTAATTTATAACTGTTAGGCTCTCCCACTTGCGAAAACAAACTTTGAGTAAATAAATTTATAAACTACCTGAAAGAGGAAACGTGTTAGGTCCTAAGAGTATTGCATCTGGAAAAGTAACAACTTAATTGAAATATAATGACCTGTTTCATTCTTGAAAGAACATAATCAGATTCTACAAAATCACACTTGAATATTTAGAAATAAATATTTCTGTTTAATACTTAGGAACTTTGTTCGAATGTCTTGTTTGTACATGGGCTTGTCCTTAACTTGGTCCTCTGAGATCAGATGTAAAGTCAGGATTCCTTCACATATTCCTACATGTCTTGATACTCCAGACAGACCACTGATATATGCGTATTCGATCAAATGTATACAGTTTTATCTCAACTTAATTATCCATAGTATTGTTATTTAATTGATACCAACTTATTTTATTATTAAGATTTTTGTTGTTATTACTATTATAATTGTGGCTATTGTTTTTGTTATTATTATTTATACTTCATTATTATAATTGATATTGTCATTAATGCTTTCACTGCCTGTACTGTATAGGCTTTTGGGCTTATGCCGTGTCAAGAAAATAAGGTGAAATTCTTAACGTTTCACAGCGAACTGTGCTCTGCGTCCTCAGAAGAAATCTCGACTGTCCACGAGAAAGGCTTCTTAAACAATGACACTTTAAATTTGGAACGCTATAATGGAAGTGGAAAATGGTACGTTCTTTCGCCACCAGACGGCCCCCAGGATGTGGCAACGCTAGCGTTCGAAGTGGAAACTGACCGAACCATCACAATCAGTCTAAGCAGTTCACATAACCTGTTTGCATAACACATGACATTGGCAGGTGTATGGCATAGACACAAGCCTGGAATGAAACATCTGGCGATGAGGAACATACGAATTTGGAAAACACCGAGACGAAATAACAATAGTGAAGGGTCCGGGGATGTAGGGCTGTATGAATCTGCAAATCGCTGTAACCATTACCCTTGAAAATATTTAAGAAGAAGCTAGGTAAACAAAACAATTATAAATAAATGTAAATATGAGGTAATGAAATTGATAGGGAATCTGCCACCTGGGCGACCACCCTAAATGCAAATTCTTAATGGCTGGCCTGACCTGACGATAGAGCATGCTCAGCTGTGAGTTTTGCTTGGTCATTTCTCTGGGATGTAGGGCTGTATGAATCTGCAAATCGCTGTAACCATTACCCTTGAAAATATTTAAGAAGAAGCTAGGTAAACAAAACAATTATAAATAAATGTAAATATGAGGTAATGAAATTGATAGGAAATCTGCCACCTGGGCGACCACCCTAAATGCAAATTCTTAATGGCTGGCAACCAGGTATTACTTAATTGATAGCCAGTGTCCCTGTTGAAATTGTTAGGATTTCTACGTATTTCCACAGCTTCCCGTATAATCCTGGGCCTGTAGTGCCTAGTGTGGGTAAGAGCTTTTGCATCTTGAAACATGACATCATGACCTGACGATAGAGCATGCTCAGCTGTGGCCGATTTGTCTGGTTGGTTGAGACGAATATTACGTTCATGTTCTTTGATACGGGTACCAATGGACCAGCATGTTTGTCCGATGTATACCTTACCGTAAGTACAGGAAATTTCGTATACCCCAGGATGTAAAAGTGGGGACAATTTGTCCTTGGTTTTACTCAGACTGTGAGCAATTTTAGTGGTGGTGCCAAACACGGTTTTTATATTGTGTTTGCGGAGGACCTTGGCAATTTGATCTGTGGTGTTGTGAATGTAAGGCAAGTAGGCAGTTCCCTTCACTTCTTCCTTCTGTGAGTTTTGCTTTGGTCATTTCTCTGGGATGTAGGGCTGTATGAATCTGAAAATCGCTGTAACCATTACCCTTGAAAATATTTAACAAGAAGCTAGGTCAACAAAACAATTATAAATAAATGTAAATATGAGGTAATGAAATTGATAGGGAATCTGCCACCTGGGCGACCACCCTAAATGCAGATCATTTGTCGGTCGGTCTTGCTTGCTTGCTTGATACTGTTACAGTACTCGTTAGAATATTTATTAACCCCACTGTCGGCAGCTCTCGAGGTGGTTTTCAGTGGTTTCCCAGCTTTACACCAGGCAAATGGTAGGGCTGTACCTTAATTAAGACCACGGCTGCTTCCTTCCCACTCCTAGCCCTTTCCTATTCCATCGTCGCCATAAGACATATCTGTGTCGGTGCGAGGTGAAGAAACTTGTTAAAAAAAGGAAAAAATCATATTTATTACCAAGTGAATTGGCTGCGTGGTTAGGGGCACTTAGCTGTTAGCTTGCATTCTGGAGATAGCAGGTACAAACCTCACTGTCAGCAGCCCTGAACAAAGTTTTCCATGGTTTCCCTTTTTCACACCAGGCAAATGTTCGGGGCTGTAGCTTAATTAAGGCCATGGATGTGTCCTTCATGCTCCTAGCCCTTTCCTATCCCATCATCACCTTAAGACCTATCTGTGTTGGTGCGGCGTAAAGCTAATTATAAGAAAGAAAAAAAGACTTGAGGATAATGAATTGTACAGTGTAAATATTTTATTTTATTTAGGTTGTACTTATCACTGGAGCAAGTTCTGGACTGGGAGAAGCTTTGGCTCATGCTTTCTATTGTTCGGGATGCAGAGTGGTGCTGGCCGCACGTAGAGTGTCAGAGCTGGAGAGGGTACGAGAAACATTGCTGACAACACACACGGTAAGACATGCATTCTTCTTCCTTTCTCTGACCTTTTCCCAGTTACCTGAGGTTGGCATTTTGTATGAATTAAGCCCAGTTTTACAGTCGGATGCCCTTTCTGGTGCCAAACCTATTGGAGGGATGTATTGATTATTGCGTGTTTCTGTGGTAGTTTGTAGTGTTCTGGCTGTGTTTTGTGGGTAGATGAAGATGAGACAAACACAAACACCATGTCTGTGAACTAGAGGAATTAGCTATACACAGTTAAAAACACTTGCCTGTCTGGGAATCGAACCCGGGACCCTCTGAACTGAGGACCACTATGTTGACCAAGCAAAGTGGTCGTGCAGTTAGGGGCACACGGCTGTGAACTTGCATTCGGGAGATAGTGGGTTCGATCCCCACTGATGGCAGCCCTGAAGATGGTTTTCCATGGTTTCCTATTTTCACACTAGGCACACATTGCTGACCGGATGCTCCTCACACTGCCCATCCCCTGTACTTGGCTATTTCCTGAGACACTTAATGAGAATGAGCACACATAGAATCACTGGTGATAAACTTAACCATAATAGTTATTTTATTTGATCCCGTATTGACTTGTCTAAATATATTAAAGAAACTCTTTTAAAACTTTATGTGTTGTCCACCTTGTCAATATACTTTTAATGATTGAAAATGATTTATTCTGTCATACGTGTTTCAGGAACAATATGCATTCCGTTCATCAGTGGTATTGACAAGGTGGACACAAGATAAACTATTTTAAATAATTCCTTTAATAGACGCATAGAATCAGTCGGGCCTGGTTTCACTTACCTTATACCGATTGTGATAACATTTACTGGAAACCTTCTGAAGGAGTCCTAATAATGTTTTCTGGTATGATAAGTTGTGTAGCAATGACCGTGGTGAAGGGGTATACAGCAACTCATACAGATTTCATGTTTTGAAGGGTGCATATCTCCACCGTCACTACTCACACTTTCATCAGAAGAGCTTTCAATGTCGAACTCATGTTCTTCAACGTTACTCGGGCATTCCAAATAATTGTCTGCGTTCAGTTTGTTGAATAATTCGTCCTGATCTAAACGTGTGGTCAGTCTGGAAAGCAGCATCTTACCCACCACGTGGCTCTTTGAACGACGCAAATATTAGGTCAGAAAACTAAGAAATTGAAGCATAAAACAGAAGAAGAATGAAAAGTAAAGGTAGCATGGAATAAACAAAACCTTCAACAAATAGATTCTATAAGCCAAGACCACTAGCTGAAGTTCCAACAGATGTCACCGAATGTACAAGTCTCATGAACATGTGTTAACTCAGGACTTATCAGCCAGCCAAACACGAGTAGTCTCGGGTCCCGTCCGCAATGTGTTAATTAAGGCCTCAACCACTTCCTTCCCACTCCTAGCCCTTTCCTATTCCATCGTTGCCATAAGATCTATCTGTGTGAACTGAGGACCACTATGTTGATTCCTTTTGCAGAAATTGATTCCCAAAGGGAACCAGAAATATTTGCCTCGAATGAGTTATTGGACTTTATAAATTTTCCAGCTAACTCATTCCTCTCAACCACTGATTGCACCCTCGTTTCCAAGATGCCAGTGAATACTTTGCCTGGTATACTAATCAGTGAGATACCTTGATAGTTGTTACAATCCTTCCTGTTCCCTTGCTTATAGACAGGTGCAGTTACTACTTTTGTCCAATCTGAAGGTACCTTACCAAAACTCCATGCTAATCTTATTACTCTATGAAGCCATTTCATCCCTACCTTCCCACTATACTTCACCATTTCAGGTCAATTTCATTTATTCCTGCTGCTTTATGGCAATGGAGTTTACTTACCATACTTTCCACTTCCTCAAGCGTAATTTCACCAACATCATTAATTTCCTCCTCCCCCATGAGCCCAGTTGTTCATGACATCATCAGATTTCTTTTTATGTTGACAAGGTTTTCAAAATATTCTTTCCACCAGTCCAGAAATTCCCTGAGATCTATTATGAGTTCACCTGAATTACCCAAAACACTATTCATTTCCTTTTTCTCTCCCTTCGTTTATTATTGTCCAGGAAGGTTTCCCTGCTGCTTGAGCTAGTCTTTCCAGGTTATTACCAAAATCTTCCCAAGACTACTTTTTTTGCATTCAACAACTATTTGTTTTGCTCTGTTTCTTTCATCTACATACAATTCCCTCTCTGCATCAGTCCTTGTTTGGAGCCATCGATGGAAACGAGACCACTCACAATGTCAGCCTGATCTTGAGGAATGGTGCAAATGCGCAGTCTCATTCCAGCCCCCACTAAATGCCTTGACCATCGTGCAACCGTACTATACGGTAATGCATTCTCGACACAGGCTTCGTGTAATCCTCGATAACATTCTGATGCATTTTTACCATGGGCAACCTCGATTTTAATCTTTGAATACTCTTCCCCTTTTGAAAACATGCTTTACAGTTATGAAATCGACACTCTTCACTTCAGTGCAACACAGCGACAACACTCCCACCTGGATGTCTGTCATATGCACACTACACATCGACAACAGCGCCACCTGACCACTTCCATATCCTATTTGCTCACGAGAACGTGTGGACTACATTGCCACTACTTTATCTACAGCCCTCGTATAATGTCTTGTGTATGTATTTTTTGCATATACCATATTTATGTGAATAATCCCCACACCCTAACTTTAGGAAGGCTGATTTTGAAAAAAAAAATTCTAACATTGACTCAAATAAAACCGCACCCCAATTTCATGCCTCAATTTTAAATTGTATATTATTCACGTAAATACGCCATATTTACACGAATAATCCCAGCACCCTAACTTTAGGAAGGATGATTTTGAAAAAATATCCAACATTGACTCAAATAAAATCCGCACCCCAATTTCATGCCTCATTTAAAAAAAAATATGCGGGTATTATTTGCATAAATGCGGTATTATTTTTCTCTTCATTTCAGAATGTCACTACACATCCTCCTGTGATACTGCCCTTGGATTTATCAGATATCAATTCCATACCTGGTCATGTGGCCAAGGTGCTTTCCATTTTTGGACATATCGACATCCTCGTGAACAACGCTGGAGTGAGTTACCGTGGTACTGTCGCTACCACCAGTATTGATGTGGACATTAAGCTCATGCTTGTGAACTATTTCGGCCAAGTGGCGTTAACCAAAGGTAAATCACTTGCTCAGAATAACTCTGATAATATTTTTTTCTTCCTTTGGAACATTTATGATTAACACTAGAACTGGCAATGTTAAATCTTGTGGTGGCAGCTATATTATGCAGTTTTTTCTTGTCTAAATAAAATAAAAAACATCCACAAGGCATGAAATAAATCTACAAAGTTATATATATCTGCATAAAACTTGAATTGGTTGGAGCAAAAAAAAAAAACAGGCATTATTTCAAATTATGCCATTTTTATTTTTTTCCTTAATTTGAGATTTAAGACTGAGACACATTGAATGGTGGAGAAAAGAATTATGTCATTGACAACTTACCTTTCAGTGCCGTACTTCTTTTCATCTTTCTTTTAATGTGTCAGCGCTAGTGTTTCCTCACGACGTTTCTTCTGTGAGACCCGCACATTACACTGTAACGAAAACTAGAACTATGCTTCCATTGTTCTTCTTCTGAGGACTTTTTGGATCTCCTCTGCATCTTTCAAACAGTTCAGATATTTCAGTGACAAACCAGGAGTAGTAGAAGCTTCAGTTTTCATAGACTCTCCTGTGAAACATACATTCCTTCTAGGGACACCTCAATTAACAGCCTTTCCTGCAATGCTGTAAGACAAAGCTTATAGTGGAAAAGTGCCAATACACACTAAAAGAATACAGGACATTAAGAAAATTAGTTAAATACTTGGAACCTCAGGCACTGAGTTCTTATGATGAACTTTTAAAAAGACCAAATACAGTGTGTGCTGAAAGTCAAGACATTTAAAAAGGGCCAGGTACTCTTGCATTACCTATCAAACAGCCATGTTTTGAATGTTGTATTCTTGTAATCCTTTTTTTTAGTAGTACTTCCTTCATTTAGTAAAGCATTACTAATTTTTATTGTTAAGTATGATAGGAAGCCTTAAATTTTGAAATAATGTTGGTAGGCACAATATGCGGATCTGAAAAAATTTGCACTCTTCAGGGTGGCTAGGGAGAAATTTCAGTCCCAAAATGGTTTTGAATCCAAAGACTAAATAAATTTACCTAAACATTGGTAAATTGATCTAATTTTAGTTTATTTCCCTTACGAAAATTGAAGTTAGGAGCTGAAAGGAATTATGTCATTTTTATAAAATATCTATTTAAAAATATTTATACCGAGCTCGATAGCTGCAGTCGCTTAAGTGCGGTCAGTATCCAGTAATCGGGAGATCGTGGGTTCGAGCCCCACTGTCGGCAGCCCTGAAGATGGTTTTCCGTGGTTTCCCATTTTCACACCAGGCAAATGCTGGGGCTGTACCTTAATTAAGGCCACGGCCGCTTCCTTCCACTTCCTAGGCCTTTCCTATCCCATCGTCGCCATAAGACATATCTGTGTCGGTGCGATGTAAAACAAATGGGAAAAAAAAAATTATGATATGATACAAAACTGCCTACTGTCAGATTTATAGCAACTGATAATAGTCTATAACACTGCATATGTGTCTTAAGCGAACTGGCCATCATTTTGAAACTATAACGTTTTTTCCCTCTCCTGAAAAGTTGCAAAAAGCGACATAATGCCTTTTAGCTCCAACTGAGGCACTCAGAGAAAGCCACTAAGTTCCCACATATACAAGTTTCTTCAGTTTATTTACATTGATTAGTACATGTTTCGTCCTAGAATATTGGACGTCATCAGCTAAAACCTGAATAAGATTAAAAAGTGAAAAATGAAAGGTATCATATAGCAAAACTTTGTTGAGGCTAAAATAACATACTGCCGTTGCCTGCGAGATACATAAGGCCGGGAAATACAGCACATTAGACTCGTCCTCGAGGTACTTCCGACAAGCGCCGCTAGAGTTCTCTTTACTAAGCTGTCTCGCCCGCTCATTGCAACACGTTCTAGTACGAAGACATATAAAAATTCATTAAAACTACCAATTTCACAAGACACCAAACAGATGTGAGATAAAAAACATAGACCAAGAGCAGTTGTACGACTTACTTTCTACAACGTATTTCTTACAATTTGCTTAAACGAAATAAGTAATTCACAAAATAAGCAGAGAAGTCTGTTAGCGAGTTTGTCACTTCTTCCCGTTTTCTCTAATTCTGCCTCGGTGTATCCGATAAACTGATCGAGATTGCGGTCATAAATAACTTCGAGTTTAATCACCATCTTATAAATTATCAGCTATCCTACCTTTTCCTCCACACATCTGATGTTTCGACATTAGTATTGAAGCCGCTGTTTGGAGAGCAATGCTGTGCCCGTTTCGCCATTAGAAAATCCTATATAATTTTTCAGCAGCTTCTAATGTGGTACAGTTAGGCAGTGCAAGGATCTCAAATCTGTAGCCGGTAGGTGCTTTCCTATGCCAGAGGACGCAAATTTTTAACGTCGCTTCTCGATATTTCACTCTTTCTTCCCGTAAGATTCGGTTTGTTCTAACAGGAATAAAGCTCCAAATTGATCATTTGTACCATTATTTTCAATTTGGTTTACATTTTTGGTCAGGTTCAGATACCTTAAATCGTTTTTCTCTGATTTTATTACCGTATCCTACTTCTCAATAAAAGACTGTTTTCTGTAATCTGGCATTTGAAATCTCATCAATATCTATTTAGATTTAACATAGATACTCGTAGCCTTTCCTTGACATCGAAACGAGACTTGTAGGTACTTCTTGTTTGTTTGTGACGTAGATCAGTTATATGCTGAAGATATGGTATGTTCATCATTATCTGAATCAGAAATTTTACTAAATTTTGATGGCAATATGTCATTTCTTTGAGCAGGAGCTTTCCTGCATTTGACACTTTTGTCAACAGGATATACACTAAAAACAGAAGGAACTTCGTTGGGGAGAATTCGCTTTATTGACATGCTTACACTGAAACCTGATGTATTAAAATGCAAGCTACATATTCATGCCTCGAAATAGCATGCCTGAATTTCTCTCTTAAACCGCACTTTGTAGGAAAATGATGGAACATCACATTTTCTTGCTTTTTAGCAGTATCCAAAGTATATAGAGGTACACAACAGTGCACCATGCTTTTCAACTTCACAGACACTCACCAACAGAAACAATACACACAAGAAATTGTATAAAATCAACACAACATCAAATTACTCTGTACATCACAATGTTAAAGTCTGCCAAGAGCAGAGCAGAAACCTGACATCTAGCGGCCAAACCGTGAACATGGTCAGGCCGTCTTTTCAGCGGCAAATTAGTAGCTATGTCCCGGCTTTGTATATCTCGTAGGCAATGATACTGCACACAGTCAGTTGCAGAAGGCTCTTAATAGCAGGACGTGGATGGTTCCACTTAAGGCCAACGAGGATTAAGTTGTTTCGTTTCATTTTTAATTCCACTCCCTTTTTACTTTCTTTTGTCCTCAACCAACACTCATAGCACTTTTCATTGTTACAGATATACAGAGGGGTCTAGAAAAATGTAGACACTCTTTGGTAGTCAATGTTAATGGAACAAAATGACATACTGTTACAATTCTTGCACAGGGGGAAGGTTACTTGATGTGTTCAAAGTGACCCCCATTAGCAGCCAAACAAGAGACATCAGTGGTTTCTCGTAGCTCATTCAGTGTAGCTGGCTTCTGCCACTAAACATTTTTCAAGGTCCCCCATAGGTACAAGTCAAGAGGTGTAAGGTCTGGAGACTGTGGTGGATACTCAACAGTTCTTCTGCAACCTATCCATCGTCCACGTAAATTTTCATCCAAGTAGGCTCTGACATCTCTGTGGTAGTGAGGCGGAGCACCATCTTGTTGTAGGTGAAATCTTTCATTTCCGAACACTCCTCGGATGGCAGGTAAAATCTATGTTTGCAGCATATGAAGTAAAGCATTATTAATTTTTATTGTTAAGTATTATAGGAGGCCTTAAATTTTGAAGTAATGTTGGTAGGCACAATATGTGGATCTGAAAAAATTTGCACCCTTCAGAAACATTACTCTACTATTTGGTTAGGGGGAAATTTCAGTTCCAAAATTGTTTTGAATCCTAAAACTAAATAAATTAATCTTTGCAGCATATGAAGATACACCTCACCAGTTACTGTACCGGTACCTTCAAAGAAGAATGGGCCGATCAAACTGCGCAATGACAGACCACACCACACATTAACACTGGGTAGATGAACGTGTTTGTCCACTTGAATGTGAGGATTTTCGGGAGCCCAGTATACGCAGTTGTGGCAGTTTACAGTACCGTGCAGTTTGAATTGCGTCTTGTCAGACCAGATAACCATCCCTACAAACCGTTCATCCTAGCGAAGCATGCCTTCAAAGCACTCGCAGCACTCCATCCTTCGATCCGGATCGTCCTTGTTCATAACGTGCAGTGATCTTGGATTGTACACTTTCCACTTTGCAGCCTTCAGAATTCGTTCTACAGTTGATCCGCTTACCCCGCTTTCAGGTGCACCTTGATTCACAGATTTTTGAGGTGACGTAGTAAAATGCTGCAACACAGCAGCACTGAAAGCTGGACTTGTTGATGTTTTTGATCGACCAGACCTTTTCTTATGAACATCCTGAACAGTACTGTCGGCTTCAAATTTATCCCAAGTACGATAAATTGTTCTATGTGTTGGTGGCTGAGTTCCGTACACATTACACCATTGCTGTTGTACCTCCATCATGTTTTCCTACTTCCAGTACCACTTCAATAAGGCCTTGCATTGCTCAAATGACAGTCTTACTTCGTTTATTGCTGCATTGTCTTCTGCTGGAAAATACTTGCCAAGATTGTTACGCCATTCACTTGACCACCATCTGTTGCTACTGTGCAAGAATTGCAACGATATATCGTATTCTTCCAAAGACATTAACTATCAAAGAGTGTCTACATTTTTGTGGGCTCCTCTGTATTTTTTTTATTTTTTTACACCTTTAACTTTACTAGCCCGGCTTTATTACGAGTTTACAAAAACGTCCTACATAACATAAGCTTAATATTTACATCTTCTAATACCAAAGGCTGCATTTTAATCTCAATAACAAATCTGGTTCACTTCAAGAAGAACTTACGTCAACGCCGCATCATATGAGCTTCAAAAGCCATTTTAAACTGACGTGAACTTTTCATTTACATACATATATTACATACATTATCATTATAGACCATTATGCCTTTCAGCGTTCAGTCTGCAAGCCTCTGTGAATTTACTAAACGTCGTCACAATCCTCTGTTTGCAACTAGTGCTGTGGCCTCTTATCCTTAAATTGTTAGAAACTGAGTCTAACCGTCATCGTCGTGGTCTCCCTCTACTCCTCTTACCTTCTGTAACAGAGTCCATTATTCTCCTAGGTAACCTATCCTCCTCCATTCGTCTCACATGACCCCACCACCGAAGCCGGTTTATGCGTGCAGCTTCATCCATTGAGTTAATTCCTAACTTAGCCTTTATCTCCTCATTCCGAGTACCCTTCTGCCATTGTTCCCACCTGTTTGTACCAGCAGTCATTGTCGCTACTTTCATGTCTGTCACTTTCACTCCCGTAAAGCAAAGTTGGTCTGAAAACAGACTGATGTAAAGATAGTTTCGTCTGGGAGCTGAATTTCTTCTTACACAACACTGTTGATCGCAACTGCGAGCTCACTGCATTAGCTTTACTACACCTTGATTCAATCTCGCTTACTA
This sequence comes from Anabrus simplex, assembly GCF_040414725.1. NCBI lineage: Eukaryota > Metazoa > Arthropoda > Insecta > Orthoptera > Tettigoniidae > Anabrus > Anabrus simplex. Next base: position 53,114,415 of record NC_090277.1, read on the forward strand.
TATTACAATCCTGGGAGAACACACAACCTAAATACTTAAAATTGTCTACCTGTTCCAGCTTTGTATCACCAATCTGACATTCAATTCTGTTGAATTTTTTACCTACTGACATCAATTTAGTCGGATGATATAGATGTTGATTCCCATAGAGAAACTGAAATATTTGTCCCGAATGAGTAAATTTATAATACCAATATAAATGGTCCGTTATTGGACTTCATAAATTTTCCAGCTAACTCATTCCTGGTTGCCAGCGTTTTGCCCCCGTGTGCTAGGTTGGGTACCAACTGATGGGCTCCGTTGTCTCAAACCCACACTCCAAAGTTCAGAGGCCTCTTACGGCAGGCAGGGGATACTGTGGGTGTTATTCTACCACCCCCACCCATAGGGAGAGGAATACAAATATTTCAATCGTTATTGATCTGCATTTAGGGTAGTCACCCAGGTGGCAGATTCCCTATATGTTTTTTTTCCTAGCCTTTTCTTAAATGATTACAAAGCAATTGGAAATTTATTGAACATCTCCCTTGGTAAGTTATTCTAATCCCTAACTCCCCTTCCTATAAACGAATATTTGTCCCAATTTGTCCTCTTGAATTCCGACTTTATCTTCATATTGTGATCTTTCCTACTTTTAAAGACACCACTCAACTTATTCGTCTACTGGTGTCATTTCACACCATCTCTCCGCTGACACTTTAAAACATACCACTTAGTCGAGCAGATCATCTCCTTTCTCCCAGGTCTTCCCAGCCCAAACTTTGCAACATTTTTGTAACGCTACTCTTTTGTTGGAAATCCCAACAATGAACTTGGAACACTCAAAACAAACTAATATTTACAAAGTTTCCTAAAGTTACTGAAGACAACTATGAATTATAGATATCAAATCATTTATATCATTACCGGGAGATAGTGGGTTCGAACCCCACTGTCGGCAGCCCTGAAGTTGGTTTTCCATGTTTTCCCATTTTCACACCAGGCAAATGCTGGGGCTGAACCTTAACTAAGGCCACGGCTGCTTCCTTCCCATTCCTAGGACTTTGCCGTCCCATCGTTGCCATAAGACCTATCTGTGTCGGTGCGACGTAAAGCAAAATAGCAAATAGCAAATTTATATCATCATCCTTCCAAGTATTGGGCCATGTGGCCCGTTACGGTCTTGCATTTTCTTTCCGTCATTTCATTGGACGTCCTACAGACCCGTGTCCCATTGGTTGGTAGCGTAGCATCTCCTTTGGTAGTCTTCCAGATTCCATCCTTTGAACGTGACGTTTCCAGTTTTCTTGGTAATCATAGATGTAATTGATTACTGGTTTCACATTCAGTCCCTTAAGCACATCTTCATTTCTTTTACGATCCCATTTTGTATAGCCTGCTGTTCTGTGCATGAATGTCATTTCATGTGCTATAATTCTAGAAATGTCTTGAGTTCTTATTGTCCATGCCTTACTGCCATAGCATTCATTCATTCATTTATTCATGAACATAACAGGCGTTCAGCCCCAAATACATGTTCACAATAAAATAATCCAACCTAAGCCACCACACTCCACCATATAAACAAACACAAACAGAACAAACACCACATACTAACCTACCGTCCGGCCGCGTCATCACCCCTGGTGAGAAGAAGGCCGCCAACCCAATGATGACTCGACCGGCCCTTCCCGTGGAGACCTCCTGAAGGCCCCAAGATCCAACCAGATTACAATGCTTTCCCTCTCACCATTCCACACTCCTAATCATAAGCCACCACGTTCAGAACAATAAATAAAATAATCAAATCTCAATAATAATAATAATAATAATAATAGCCATAGCAAAGGGTTGTTCTGGCTAAATTGTTATAAAGATGTAAGTGAGTGTGTTTTTGGACAAGATATGGCTTCATAATGTGATTTATAATTCCTGTTGTTCTGGTAAACTTGGTTATTTTTGCACAGATATCAATTTCCCCTTGGTAAGATAAACTGTATTCCAGATAATTGAATTCATTGACTTTCCAAAATTTTATTATCTAGAAAGATTTTACTGCGGATAGGGTCCTTCCCCTTAAAGGCCATTATGATTTCTGGTCTAATAATATGTCAGTAAACAATAGATTCTAGTATTTACTTGTTGCCATACCTGTGCATCTCTTTTGGAAAAACCAGAAAGGTTTATTTCTCTTATTTAGGTCATTTCTTCTTTTAATGATATACGTTCTTTTGCAGCCGTCTTGCCTTCTATGATTGAACGTCATAGTGGACATATTGTTGCCATAAGCAGCGTGCAGGGTCGCTTTGCCATCCCATACAGGTATGATTATTTTAAGTCTGTTGGAGTGAAAAAATTGGCATAATGGAATATTTTGAAAGTTCAAAAAGTAAGTTTAAAATTTTTAAAAAAGGCTGTTTACCATTAATCTAATTACTGGAGTGATAATAGTGTTATAAAATTATATTTCCTAGCTTTACTCTTGATAATTATTTTTAGTTTCAGGGCTAACATGGTAATAATTCTGCTAATGACAAATAAGTGGTGATGATTGTGATTCTAAATGTAGTCCGTCAACATGGAGTGCCATACTAAGTACGGCATATCCCAAACATTGGCAAGTGTGGAGTGTTGTATTTATAGGCAACATGCAGTCTCTCCATTAGACTCCCAGGTGGTGTGGGGATTGTGAACTAGGTTAAACATTATTTTGCATAGGGATATTGTATTGTTTCCTCTTCGTTTTGGTGGCCACGTTAACTGTCCCTGCCATGCTTTCCTTTGAGCAACTTGAAAGTCACAAATTTTAACGCCGCAACAGCCGATCTGGGCAAGAAGCTGTAAAGTGCGTCCCTCTGATGAGTGTACTCTTTTGCTTTCAAAGAACAGTGACATTTTAGATTATGGCGATCTTAATTCCGATGATAGTTCATTTATAAATGATGTTGCTGTGGCAAAATCATACTCAACATGTCGAGTGGCCGTTGTCTTTCCTTGGCCGATACCTTCATGTTTTAAAATATCAGACCCCTTCCACTTTTTCCTCTTTTTTTATGTCGTACCAACACAGATAGGTCTTATTGCGACGATGATATAGGAAAGTGCTTGGACTGGAAAGTAAGTGGCAGTGGCCTGAATTAAGGCACAGCCTCAGCATTTGCCTGGTGTGAAAAAGGGAAACTACGGAAAACCCTCTTCAGGGCTGCCGACAGTGGGACTCCAACCTACTATCTCCTGGATGCAGGCTCACAGCTGTGCAGCCCTAACCGCACAGCTAACTCACCGAGTTTTTTCCTCTTGTTAGTGTTGATAGAGGATGGTTGTCTAGTTGTACCTCCTCTTGAATCGATAATCACCACTACCACCTTCTTCTTCTTCTTCTTATTATTATTATATAGCCCATCTTGTGGCCATGGTCATTAAGGCATTGAAGTCTGAACTGTTTAGCCGGTTCGACTCCCGTTGGTCGAAAAAAAATTAACCGTCGAAATGTTGGCTGACAGGGTCCGGAAGGTGGTGGTATACTATTTCTAATCACTAGATTGAGTGCCAAAACCCTGGATTAAATTCCAAACCTCTCTGCAGTGCTCATTTGGAGTGAGGTCATATGACGCTGTTGTTGGTGATTCGTCTGTCGGATGGAGACATTAAGCCCTTAGCAGACCCTTGGTGCTAATGAACAGGAATACACTATGTGCCAGCACCCGGTTTCACCCTGTCCCTTCCTTCTATCATGTATCATGTTATTCATTTCATCTCATTAACTCCTCTGATGGGGTTGAAGTCAGGAAGGGCATCCTGTCATAAAAACCCACCACAACAGATTCATCTCACCTCACACCCGACCCTGTAGAGAAACGGGATAAGGATTGGATAAACAAACATTATTATTATGAAATGAAATGGCGTATGACTTTTAGTGCCGGGAGTGTCCGAGGACATGTTCAGCTCACCAGGTGCAGGTCTTTTTAATTTGACACTTGTAGGTGACCTGCACGTCGTGATGTGGATGAAATGATGATGAAGACGATATATACACCCAGCCTCCATGCCAGCGAAATTAACCAATGATGGTTAAAATTCCCGACCCTGCCGGGAATCAAACCCGGGACCAGAGGCCAGCACGCTAACTATTTAGCCATGGAGCCAGACGTTGTTATTATCATCATCATCATAGCCTCCGTGGCTCAGGTGGCATCACGTCAGCCTATCACCGCTGGGTTCCGTGGTTCAAATCCTGATCACTCCATGTGAGATTTGTGCTGGACAAAGCGGAGGCAGGGCAGGTTTTTCTCCGGGTGCTCTGGTTTTCCCTGTCATCTTTCATTCCAGCAACACTCTCCGGTATGATTTAATTTCATCTGTCAGTTATTAATCACTGCCCCAGAGGAGTGCGACAGGCTTCGGCAGCCGGCACAATTCCTATCCTCGCCGCTAAATGGGGGCTTCATTCATCCCATTCCTGACCCGGTCGAATGGCTGGAAACAAGATGTGGATTTTCATTATTATTATTATTATTATTATTATTATTATTATTATTATTATTATTATTATTATTATTATTATATTGTGTTTCGCCCACTAAGGAGCATGTAGAAACTTTACTTAGCACCTGTTTTCTTGTTCTTCTTATCCTTATTTTCCCAAAACTTCTTCATCCTTTCACTTTGCATTTTCAAGTTTCAAATTCCTTCATGTTGGGTTCTTGGGTATGAATAATATTATTATTGTATTATTTCCTGTTCTTTTTCTGGCACCTTTATTCTTCAAGGGATTGGACCTCTTCTTTCCTTGTTTCTCTTTTGGTTAGTTTATTGAAACTGAAATTGAGGAGCCTTGCACAGATATGTGAAATGTATGCCAGACTTAACACATTGCAGACCGGGTGCCCATCACACCATACACTAGCTCTGTTCCTGGCCACATTCCATGCATACAGATAAACCGTCAGAACTTGACTAATTTTTTAAGGAGGCCTTCCTGAATAGACCCAGTACTCTTTTTCTGGTGTGATAATCCAAATAGCAGAAATATTAGGGGATCAGTTGACCAGTAATCTTTCAGACACGACTTTTTCACCTGCCACATCAGTATATACAAACAACAAAAAACAAAAATTTTCCTGCTAGTGACTGTAGTCCCTGTAGCCCCCCGATCCGCCACCTGTGGTGCATCCAATAAGGGAAGAGGAAAACCCCCCACGAGATTATTATTATTATTATGTAATATACAAAATTCAATATGTGTGGTTATTGTAAGGAGGCCTTTTCAGCCCTTCATATCAGGCTCCCTCATATTTTTGATAAATTGTAATAAAAAAAAACATATTTGCAAGAAAAGTATTTGTGTGCTCTTTATTTTTTGTTCATCAGGTCAGCATATGCGGCTTCCAAACATGCTCTTCAGGCCTTCTGCGACACAGCCAGGGCTGAGTTGGCCGATCACAACATCAAAGTATCCGTGATCAGCCCTGGATACATCCGCACATCACTGTCCGTCAACGCCATGACTGGAAGTGGGAAAGCTTATGGAGGTAATGTGATGAGTTACCTTACTGGTGCATTCTACTACAAGTTCTTGGCTTTAGAATATTCTGTTATAATTTTATTTTATATTTGGTTCACTTGCACTTATTTCTCTGACATTAGGATATTCTAATGCTTGAGCTAAAACCAGTGCAATTATGAAAAACATCTGCAATAATAACTAAAACATTTATGAGTTCTAAGTCTCTTGATTTGTTTAAAAGATTGTAGTTAAGATGAAAATGAAAACCTACAACCTGTTGGCCAGTCAGTGACCGGGTCAGGGATGGAATGAATGAAGCTCCCATCTTGCGGCAAGGATAGGAATTGTGCCGGCTGCCAAAGCCTGTTGCACTCCTCTGGGGAAATGATTAATGACTGACAGATGAAATGAAATGATATTGGAGAGTGTTGCTGGAATGATAGATGAAAGGGAAAACCGGAGTACCCAGAGAAAAACCTGTTCTGCCTCCGCTATGTCCAGCAGAAATCGCGCATGAAGTGACAGGGATTTGAACCATGGAACCCAGCGGTGAGAGGCCAACGCACTGCCGCTTGAACCACCGATGTTTCTGTAGTTAAAAATAGGATTTAATCCACCGTATTAACAAACTTTAAAATGAATACATAATTATCTAGTCAAGCTGAGTGGCTCAGACGGTTGAGGCACTGGCCTTCTGACCTCAACATGACTGGTTCGATCCTGGCTCAGTCTGATAGTATTTGAAGGTGCTCAAATACGTTAGCCTCGTGTCGATAGGTTTACTGGCCCATTAAAGAACTCCTGTGGGATTAAATTCCGGCACCTCGGCGTCTCTAAAAACCATTAAAAGTACTTGGACGTAAAGCAAATAACTGTATTATTATTATTATTATTATTATTATTATTATTACATAATTATCCAAAATGTAGGCATGTTTCAGCCCTTTGGGCCATCACCAGTACATACAAATCTTTTGAAACATTAAAATATAAGACGTAGGTGGATCAAAAGGTTAGTTGCACTAACGTGCCGCAGCAGTGCGCTGTGTGTCGCAAACATGGGCACAGCGGAGAAAGGGACAGACACTGCCCATAAATCTGTTAGGCAGGTCATTGTGGTGTCTCGTCTAGTATTGTGTTAATAGCGGTCAAATGCAATGGCGCGTCAACTGGGCGTTCACTCCAAATATGAGGTGAGTGCGACAGTCCGATTCCTACGGGCCAAAAGGAAGAATTGCACGGACATTCATCGTGAAATTAGTGCTGTGTATGGGGAGCGGGCCATTTCCCGGCAAGGTATCGTAAAGTGGTGTCAGCAATTCAAAGCCGGACGCACGGATATCACGGACAACCATCGCGAAGGCAGGCCCGCAACGTCCAGGACCCGTGCAAAGGTCAACAGTGTGAATGCAATCATTAGACCGAACCGGCGCATTAAACTGAGAGAAATCGTGACGCAGTTGAACATTTCAACAATAATAAAGGTGTTTTAATTTGTTCCACCTATTCAATACTTATATTTTCACTTATAGTGGTAATATATAAATAGATTCTTAGTTACATGGGACATGTTTCGCCCTCAATTAAGGGCATCTTCAGCCTAAACACAATCATCAACAATACAACTAAATTAAAAGTGGAAGTTGAAAGTTTAGTCAGTTATTAAAATTCGGAACATAAAAATGTGAAAAGTGATACAATATATAAAGATGCTAATGGAAAATTGTCTTATGATTAAACCATAATCTTGTCGGAGACTAAAACTTCTAATTCTAATTAAAAACAGTTCATGTAAAATATTAGTGGAAAACCAAAGTGTTAATAATATAAAGCCAATGACATGAGGGCGTGAACACAAGCATAAACTTGATTGTCATGAATACAATCTTTCCAAGGCCGCTGATGAAATTCGTCAGCAAGTGAGACAGAAGCATCTGTTGAAAAATTGTAAGTGGCCCCTAGCACCGGTAGGTAATAAAAATGGCTGAAACCATGCCAGAAAATGTCAGTAGATGCAGAAATAATGTTTTCTGTAAGAGAAGGAAAAGAAGAAATAAGAAATTGAACGTAAGGAGAGAATTCGGTTTACATAAAATTGAAACAGATGAGAACTTACATGTGAGTGGAAGTTGTTATTTGTTATCTACTGTTGTGTTGGTTGCTGCCCATCTGTTGGCTCTGAGTCTGGTGTTGTAACTGTGCTACAGAGGCGGCAGTGAACTCGGAGGGGAAGGAATAGGGGAGTGCGGAAGAGAGGAGAGGATGGGCGGAGTCAATTGTGACGAGGCTGACAAAGGGGCGGAGTCAACCGTATTGCTGGAAGTAGGCCTAATATCTGTGGGTACGGGAGGAGTATTAGAGTTTGAAGAATTAAATATATTAGGTATCCTAAATTTATTCGAACTAACTGACTTTAATTATTTCGGTATTAATTCATGTAACATAGTTTTATTGTCCGTGGTTTCATTAAGATTCTGTTGCTTATTGTACGTCTGATCTAAATAGATGTATAAACTTTCTAATTCGTTCAGCATTCTCTCTTTTTGTATGTTTCTAATTATCGCTAAGTCTTTCTCTATGGATTCAATTCTGTGACCAGTCTCCCTCATATGCAAACTCATCGCTGAGTATTTCCTGTGTTTTTCCGGAGAGCACAAGGGACATCGTTTCCAATCCTCCCTGGCATTTTTGCAACGTATGCAGCAGACGGCAACAGGTTTCTGTGGCGAATAGTCACAGGTGATGAAACGTGGGTCCACCACTTCACCCCCGAAACGAAGTGAACATCAATGGAATGGGTGGACCCCTCATCGCCACAACGAAAGAAGGCCAAGGTTCAACCTTCAGCCGGTAAGGTTATGGCGACAGTGTTCTTTGACACGGAGGGTTTGCTGCATGTGGAATTCATGCCGAAAGGAACGACGATCAACGCGGCGGCGTATTGTCAAACGTTGCACCGGTTGCGTAAAGCGATTAAACAGAAGCGCCGGGGGGGAAATTGAGCGCCAGTGTGATTTTGTTGCACGATAATGCAACACCTCACAAGGCCCGCCAAACGAGAGAACTGCTGCAGCGTTTCAAGTGGGAGGTCTGGCAACATCCACCCTACAGTCCCGACCTAGCGCCATGTGACTTTCATCTGTTCGGTAAGCTCAAAAGTGGTCGACGTTTCCAGACCGATGAGGAGGTGAAGGCTGTTGTCTCCGAGTGGTTGCAGAACGCTGGAGGAAATTTCTATGCATCCGGCATCGACAAGTTGGTTGTGCGCTCGCAGAAATGTTTGGAGTCTCTTGGAAACTATGTGGAAAAGTGACGTTACAGTGTATGTCGTTATAGTCGTGTTGCTGTTGTATAGGTGGTGTAATAAATGGCCATAACTGGGAAGTGCAACTTATTTTCTGATCTGCCCTCGTAGAAACACTTGTGTAAGAAAGTCTCTTCAGAAAATTATATTTTCTCAGTGCAATCTTCTTTTAAGAGTGTTCTTGCGTATCTCTTACTATGATATGTAAACATTGTTAAAATGTTCTTTTGTTCATGCTGTTGAGGACATTAAACACAAAACATAAGTAGTGGAAGTTTTTTGGACCTTATCTGACTAAGGAAAGCAATGGCAAACTACCTCACTCCTTGTCTTGCCTAGTACGCCTCATTTTGGTGCTGCCATTGGTTTTTGGGGTTTCCTTATAACTGCATAGCCTTTGGTGGTGCTATTTGAGGATCCAACCAGCCTCTGGGCTGATGACCTAACAGACAGACAGTCTTAATATTTTTGTCCAATGCGGACTAAGGTTGATTTGTAGTTGTCAGTCTTCTGTGCGTTATAAGAGTTACTGTTCCGTGTGATGGAACCTTTAAGAAGGAAAGATTCTGTTAAAATTGTGGAGACTTGAGATTCTGGTGTAAGATCATGAAATAAAGAAGGGGTTGCCTCACCTCGTGGTCCGACGGAGTTGCGTGTTTGTTATAACTGGTGCTGATCCCACTACTGAACGAAAGTGTTCCAGAATATTTGTTATGTACTGATGATGGCCCAAAGGGCCGAAACATGTCTACATTTTAGATAATTATGTATTAATTTTTAAGTTGGATTCAATCTTATTTTTAACTAGAATTAGTCAATATGGACCAAACGATGATTTTGACCACGTGTAATTAAAAATTGTAGACCATGCATTAGAATTGATAAAAATTAGATTAATCTTTATCGTCTGTCAGTTAACGGAAAAATACTACGAACACAGCTGAGATTTTTGGTTAGCCTTTCTGGATGTCAAGAAAGCATTTGATGCTGTGAACAGAGAGGTATGGGAAACACTGAAGAAAACTGGAATACAGGATGACATGATACATAGGATCAAGAATTTGTATGAAGATACCCGCAGTGAAGTCAGAACACCTGTAGGAATGACTGAGACCTTTGATATAAAATCTGGGTTAAGACAGGGTGGTATTTTTTCTCCTTTCTTTTTCATCACTGTGATGAACAAGATTCAGAAAAAAGTACACCAAACCATTGGAGGTAAGAAAATGAAAATGAGACTCTAAAAAAGACCTTCAAGAACAAATAAACTGGATAGAAGCTGCTAAAGAATATGGACTCAACCTCTGCCAAGAAAAAAGTGAGGTTATGGTCATGAAAAGATACGGACAACCAGTGGGACATGTTGAAATGGAGAGGAAACAGCTACAGATGAACCATCAATTCAAATATCTTGGAAGTGTCGTCTCTGATACAGGTTCTGTAGACAAGGACATTTCCCACAGAATTCAGACAGGTAGCAAATTTTACAAAATAGTTAGACATAATATGGAACAAGAAAATACCAATAAAATGTAAGTCATATATGAAACGTATTATGTACCAATCTTGACCTATGGTCATGAAACATGGACCATGAGAAGTAAAGATGTCAGTAAAATCCAGATATCCGAAATGAGATTTTTCCGTAGCATGATCGGTAAGACGTGGAGGGACAGAGTCCATAATGAGGAAATCCGCACGCAGGTTCGAGTTGTAAGACTGCAGAACAGAATAACATCACAGCGACTGAGATGGTATGGACATATGCACCGCATGGAAGATAAAAGATTACCGAAACAAATGTATGATTTAAAACTTGAAGCCAAAAGAACAAAAGGGCGACCAAGATTCAGGTACATGGTGAAGACTGACATTGAACAGTAAGGACATACTTTGAAAAGCATTGAGTAAGGAGAGAAATTCAGAGACCAGAACTGGTGGAGAAGCCTCGTTCGCCGACCCATCGCTTAAGGTGGAACAGTGTGGGATATGTATGTACAATTAAATTTAATATCTAAGTAAAATAATTCATATTAATGGGCTGGACAAGAAAGCAAACAAATCAAGAGCAAGAAAACTGGAACTAGCATACTAAGTGACCAAGAAGTATCTCTCAAACAAAACAAGACTCAAAAAAAAGGGCGGCTTTGATCCCGTCTCAGTCTGGTTGTCTTTGAAGATGCTCAGATACATCAGCCTCTCATCTGTAGATGTACTGGCATGTTAAATAACCCTGTAGGACAAAATTCCGGTACTTCAGCTTCGCCAAAAAACCATAAAGCCTTGGCTTTTAAGGCTCGGCACATGCAGGGTGCATAACCACCGGTCACAAATCCAAACCGTACAAATAGTGAATGGATTTTGAAATTGCACAGTCTGCATGGCTTCCCAGATACCTCACTGCATCACCTTGCACAGGTTTGTACTACCAGATTTGTGCTAGGCTTTGGCAATTGATTTCTGTTCTGCACCGAGTGTCAAAACGCGTTATAGTGATGAAATGGACGAGAAACTGATTGAGCAAGTCCGAATTCACTAAATGAGATGGTTTTTCCATGTTTGTTACTGGGCTCCTTGTTAATATATTTTTTAATGACACATGCATCTTCTGTGAATTGCAGAATCCTGTGACGAAGGTTCTTTGAGTCTTGGAAGTAATTTCTGAATTTATAACAGTGTTATTTGCTTTACGTCTCACTAACTACTTTTATGGTTTTTCGTAGATGCCAAGGCGCCGTAATTTAGTCCCGCAGGAGATCTCTTACGTGTCAGGAAATCTACTGACATGAGGCTGACGGTGTCAGGAAATCTACTGACATGAGGCTGACGTATTTGAGCACCTTCAAATACCACCGGACTGAGCCAGGATCGAACCTGCCAATTTGGGGTTAGAAGTCCAGCGCCTCAACTGCCTGAGTCACTCAGCCCGGCTTTCTGAATTTAGTCCTACTGTCTATTAATAAATTATGTCTTACAAGATTGTAGTTCAAACGCAATTGGTCCGTTATTGGAAATGATAGATTTTCCAGCTAACTTATTCTTGGTTGCCAGCGTTTTGCCCCAGTGTGCCAATTTGGGCTCGTCAGTTGGTAACTAACACACCTACCAAGACCCATGGCTAGTGCATGTAGTGGACACATCATCATGAAAAGCTTTCATTCGTCTCCCTGAAGCAGAGGGGTGAGCCACCTAGAATATGACCTCTCTCTGGCCAGGAGATTCAGTGGATTAGGGGATGGGCTATGGTGATTTGACATGGAGAAGGAGGTGGGGAGATTTATGTTCTGGCTGTGTGCTTGGCAGCTATTTTGGGAATTTTACAATTGTTTCATGCGATCTTGGGAATTTTACAATCGTTTCATTTTTACAGTGGTTTCATTAACAATTTACAATTGGTGTATTTTTCTAGCAATGGTATATATAATGAAGTGAGATGATGTGAATTTTACAATATATAAAGTAGAACAAATGTTGTAATGGGACTATTTACAATATGATACCAACTAGATACATACCTGCCAACCTTTCCGATTTACCTGGAAACTTTCTGTTTTTTAACTTGTCTTCCTATTTTCCGATTTATTTTTAATTCTTCCTATTTTTTACCAATATAACCTCTAGTACAGTCAATACTCTTACCCTAGGATAAAGGATAAATTCTTATGTGCTTGTGTAATTTACCCAACTTCATTTTCATGCGTTTTTATTTGATGCTTTATTTCGCGAGTGTATCATCCATCGCCTTCGTGTATCATGTTTCCTGCTTGCTACAGCAGCATGTGTGCTTCACGGCTGGGGATTCGGGACAGCAATCGTCCTACAAGCAAGAGAGGCTAGCGACTCAGTTAATTGGCACGAAAGAATGAATTTCACATTGTGTGGTTCGCGCACTATTAACATTGTTTCTGTGTGTAATTTCTTGGAATTTTATGCCGTGTATTTTTTGTAGCGGTTCTGTGCTTTTCCCCGTGTCAAAGTCGTATGTTAATAATGTATGAGTCATACCGATCTGTTTTGTATGTGGTAGTTTCGCGTATTTCAGTGCATTTTTGTTTATTCTTACTTCATAATTTTAATGAGTTGAATGTATTTCAGGCAGTTGTATCGGTGAGAGTTTCTGGTATTTTCTCTTCACGTTATGGCCAAAAAACGTAACAAACGTTACCTCCAAGTGTTCAGAGATACCTATGAAATTATATTTCCGTTCATTTTACAGTCTAATAAAGGAAACTATTATGTGAATCACCTCGGGAGATAAATTTTATTTCGAGTTATTGAAATTTCGAGATATAGAGAATGACGTTTTTGAGCATGTATAGCACATAATTGAATCATTTGTATCTATGGTCTTATACTGAATGCATTATGTTTAACGGTGCTTAGAAATATACAAAGTAATTCTATTTCATGGCATCACTTTAATTATAACACTTATTATAGTAACTTTTTAGAAGACAGGACACAGTACATGCAGTAGTGAAACAAGAAACATAGCTCCGTTAACACCTTTGGAAAAAAATCTGTTAGTCTCTTCTGTTTGTTGTGGTTAACCTTGCCTCCCTTCACGTTGAAACTTCTTGTCAATACACGCAGCCGTGTTTCATAAATGGAGCTTGTCATCCGCGACTTCTGGGCTTGCTTTCGTACGTGACCGGTAATTAATTGACTCCCAAGAAACGGCGAGGATTTGCCGATCACTAGAAGTTCGAGTTTTTCAGTTGCTGTCATATTAGTTTCCAACTCCAACTGGTATCCATCCAGTCAACCCTACACTGCTTCTTACTCTCGTTCTAGCTCCCTCGTACATATCCTGGATAATTCTCACAAACTTTTCCGGTACTGCCCTGGTTCTCAAACATCTCTAGACTTCCTGACATAGACTCTATCATAGGCCTTCTTTAAGTCTATAAAGACCATGTGTAACCTTTTTTCTCCCTTTGCCTCTCTATGCTTTGTCGGAGCACAAAAATTGCATCGGTGGTACTTCTCCCAGGCATGAAACCAAATTGTTCATCCCCGATTGCTGTTTCTTCTCAAAGCCTTTTCTCAACAATCTTCTACCAGATTTTCATCGTATGGGACACTAATTTTATCCCCCTATAGTTAGAACAGTCCTGGAGGTCTCCCTTCTCTTTGTAAATAGGCACTATTGTTGTCTGCCTCCACTGCATGGGCATTTTCTCTTCCTCATAAATCTTCTGCATTAGATCCCAGAACATCTCTGTTCCTTTCTTTCCAAGGCACTTCCAGACTTCCACTGGAATTTCATCAGGACCTGTTGCTTTTCCATTTTTAATTTTCCTAAGAGCAATCATCACTTCTATAGTAATTTCAGTTGTCAAACCCTGATTGGGGATACCGTCTTCAAAAACCAGTCTTTCATTTTCCTCATTTAGCAGGTGGTTGAAATACTCTTCCCATCTTTTTTTTGATCTGGTTGTCGTCTTCAAGAACAACTCCTTCTCGATTCTTTATCTGCTTGATGTGTGTGAAATCTTTTGATGCCTTGTCTCTTGCCTTCGCTATCCTGAAAAGCTTCCTTACTCCCTTGGTAGTTTCCAGCTCCTCATCATCCCATGCGGTTGACCTTGCCTTTCCTACAGCTTGTTTATCGGCTTAATTTGCCTTGTCTGTAAAGTTCTCTGTCTTCATCAGACACAGATCGATCCCAGCTCTTCTTGGCAAGCCTTTTGGCCTTGATTGCTTCCTTTACTTCATTATTCCACCACCATGTTTCTTTGTCCCTAGGTGTTTAATTCAGTAAAATTGCACTATTGAAGAAGGTCTTCAACTTTAAATACTTGAAGCATTTATGATTAGAGTTAGACTGGAGGTCTTTAACCCTAGAACTGCAGCAGGTTTATCTGTCAAATGCTGCAGTTATTTTCCTCAATATACACTATGAAAATAAAATCATGCCTGTAAACTCATATTAATCCCAATAAATCCATATTATACACCAAGAAAGCTGAAAGATTGATCTACATGTAGATGTCAGAAATAAGTTTTAAAATTGTCACAGTTTCTAACTATCGAAATATACAATTATAAGTTTTTGAACAAAGGGAATTGTTGAAATATTTTGCTCTAGGAAAAAGAATTTCTGATAGATCATTTATTCCTGAAACATGATATTCTGAAATACACAGGTATGCTCTTAAATTTTCCCCACACAATTCTTCACTTTTCATTTCAAAAGCTAAGTAAAACATTTTTTTTTTTTCTTGAAACTGATTTTGAGTTCTTTTCATGAATTTCGAACCTACAGCTTATCTTAGTTTTCAGGGCAGTTTCTTTATTTTTTCTGTTGCAATCAAAATATTTATAACAATATACGCAAATATCAACAGTTCACACTTATCCTTTCACTGGTTTCTTCAAATATTGACGTATTGCCAATAATAATAATATAACCTGCACCAATTTGTGCATCATTCCGGTTATCGGAATTTTCCATTACTTCCTAGGCACCTCGTACTTTGCTGTCACTTTCACTACTTTCAGGAATAATTTCCTCGTCCGAATTAACACAATAATCGCTGTCTCCATCAGTACTGTCATCTTTGGAAATCAAGCGCTCGATTTCAGAATAGTCAACAAAGCACGCTTCCATCTTGATTCAAAGAACACATGAAAGTACTTTCAATTCTGCAGCTAAATAAACTTCTCTATACTGTTGCTTGTTTTTCAAAGATTTTCAAAAGTGAAGATAAAAAAATTATCAGTATTCAACTGGTATCTATATTAGCGACATCTGGCGTCTAGTTATAAATCTACGGCAGAAGAAAGGCACCGTCTGTCAGAAAGATGATCACACTTGACTTGCTCCTTACTGTGTGCAAGCCGCTAAGTACAGGATGTATTGCGTGCAAGGGTAAGCCTTCGCCTGTAATTATTGGAGTGATTTGATTTTATGATTAGGTACTCAAAGTCTACTGAACTTAGAGACCTATCAATGCTTGATGATTTACCGGCAGGTAATTCCAGAAAGACGGTCTGCAGTTCTAGGGTTAAACTAATTATGATTCTTACTGTGTCTTAATTAATTGTGGGATCTGTCCAACCGTTATAATTAATTTATTAGTTAATTTTTTTGTACATTTGATTTAACTATAACTTCAACCGAAAGTTTTGTTTTTCTTGAATCATAATAATTAATTTTCTTTTCCTTATACCAAATGGTTTTGACAATGCTTGTAAATTACTATCACTAATTAACTAAATTATTTTTTAAATCTCCTTTTAAAAGGTCTTCTCATTTCAGTCAGTTCATTACACCTAATATAAGTAGGTCGCCATCATTTTTAATCCTTTGCCTTTGATAATTTTTTGTTAAGATATTGCTCCTTGCTATGTGCAAGCCGCTAAGTACAGGATGTATTGCATGCAAGGGTAAGCCTTCGCCTGTAATTACTGAAGTGATCATTTAATGATTTGATTTTATGAGTAGGTACTCAGAATCTACTGAACTTAGAGACCTATCAATGCTTGATGATTTACCGGCAGGTAATTCCTGTGAAAATAACATAAAAGTGAAGCAAATCAGCCCAGTAGAACGGATGGATGAACTGGACAAAGCTGTTTTTAGGAAACTCTTTTAATATATAGCTAGTTGAAATGAACAACACTAATACTTTTTTCTTGGTGGATTGATAGATGTTCGTAATCGTACAGTGCAGTTAGGTGAAGAATATTTAAAATAAGTTTATTTTGTTTTTCACAGTGATGGATTCTACGACGGCAGGAGGTTATGCTCCAGCCTACGTCGCCAACCAAGTGCTCCAAGCCATTGCAGATGAGAAGAATGAAGTGATCCTGTCACCCGTTTCTCCTCGCCTGGCAATCCTGATCCGTACGCTAACACCGAGCCTCTACTTCTGGCTAATGGAAAATAGAGCTCGACGTCAGAATAAAGAAATCAGCACTTGATGAATCTAGCATTTTAAAATGAAGAATTATTGAATTCCCTTACTCTTAAAGTGGGGAAGTATAGCACAGTAATGGAAATTAAGCCCTATTTATATGATATAGTACAAAAACATTTCACAGTGTGATATTCTTGAATACAGAGTTACTAGGGAAGAAATAATTAATTATTGACTCTTCCCACATTTCGATAAGCTGACATGTCGCCTCGTCTGTTGCATGCCTTGTCAATACAATTTGACTGTTGGATAGAGGCATAAATGTTCACTTTTTATCCTTGAGCAATGATATTGCTATTGCGCTGCTGTTTATTTCTAAATACTGACAATCAGAATCTGTTTAAGCACAGGAGAAAAATTAGCATTTGTTCTGACACTTGTTTTACAGTAACAGGAAATGGGCAGCAACTAAGTACTGTATTTCTCCGAATCCAAGACGACCCTGAATGCAAGACTACCCCCACTTCTTCGTTCAAAAAAAATTAAATCAAGCTTAAAAAGTGCTTTGTAAAATCATATGAATGCCTTTCTTATGCAATTTTAGACTGTCTTTGTCTTCACGCCAACACCGAACGTTGACTTTAGTTATGCTGTATTTTTCTGCGGCTGTTCAATTATTATTTATTTCCACGGATTGAATAGCCATTAACTTAAAATTGGCATCATAATATCAAAGAGCACCCATTCATAATTTGCCGGCTATACCTGTTCCACGCTTCTGTACAATGTGACGATCCATCAGGAAAATATTCCTGCTGTCTATAAAACTTAATTTTACTAAGCATCGGTACAGAAGACACGTTATAACTCTTCCACCGAGTACATCATTAAGTCCAGCTTTCCTTCTAATAGCCTGCCCGTAACACTGTTTTAAAAGATCAATAGTGACATCAGTCAGGCGTTCTTTTCCTGAGAGTTGATTTGCTACCCGACAGCTTTGTGTTCTTGTAGTCCTTTTTCAACTTTCTTAGCCTTGACCCCATTCTCTTTTGGACATGGCCTACACATTCCAATTTCTGCACCTCTACATTATCTCCATACACTTTGGCTTCTTTTACAAACGTAAATCCTTAGAGTCTCGATCACCCAGGTAATTAATGTATCTCAAGCCACGTTATGATTTGGAAAATTGACAGTACACCTTGTACTTCCATACCCCCACTATACCCAGAATAATATTTTGAACACTTGTGATCATCATCATTACTACTCTCGCACAAAGAGCAGTACTTAGTCACATTCCACATCAATTGCCTTCCCTGAATCTAGAGCATTGGCAGAAATAATACCATTTAGAGAGCTATGACCTCTCTTTTGCCATGAACTATCTACTGCAATAGTGATACTGTTATTACCACCATTCAATCTGTTGCCTCCTCTGCAGCACTTTTCATGGAGTAATCACTTGCAGTTCTTAGACTCTCAAGAAGATTGTCATTTCAACGTGCAGACTTTACTGGAGGTGGTGGCAGACCGTAACAGCACAAAATGTATTACCAGCCTTACTTCCTTTTTCAATGCATCTTAGTGCATAAACAAATCAAACATTCACATCAAAGCTCTGATTACATAGCTTAGATATCACACAGGAGGCTATAAGTTGACACTCTGCAGTCCAAAGGATTATAAGGATGTGAAAATAATGCAAATCTTACTTAGAATTCCTTTTAGAGGAGAGATGTGTTCATTGCGATGTCTAGGAACCCACCATCCAGAAGTACACTTACTTTTATAACCTAATAAAGAGCAGCACCCGCCATCCTCCGTGGCTGAAGTAGCTACTTGCATTTGTATTGGTCATCGTGAACAAAATGTGACGTTATTGCCATCAATGCTGATAATTAGATTGCATTATATACCCTGACTGAATAAAAGCACAAAGAAAAAACACCATGTAAAGGAAACAATGTGAAATACACAACATCAGTAATGTAATGTAATACTTACGTTAATGCAGATCAAATGTAGAGACCTAAAAGATTCACACCTCTAATAAAAAACATCACACCCTAATGACAATAGCAACAGCGATTCCTTCTTTGAATGTGAACACATTCTTAATCTTAAAAAGAAAATTAAAGACAACAACCTTATCCTTACAAAAACAGACAAAGGTAACATGACAGTAATAATGGATAAAATTGAATACATTGAAAAAAACCAAAAATTTCTTCACTAACAGTTCCTTTTCTATAGTAAAGAAAGACCCAACTCAACAGATTCAATGTCTCCTTAAACAAACCTTAAAGAACTCTTCATTCCTATTTACTGAGCGTGAAAATACAAGGTTATTGAACATGAATTCAGGCCTGCCAACTGCCAAAGCTCTCCCTAAGATTCATAAGGCTGATGTCCCCATTTGCCCGATTATTAATTACAGACCCAGCCCACTATATAAATTAGCACAATTCATTCAGAAATTTCTTAAGAATAATTACAAATTTTTATCGAATAAATCTATAAAAAACACCATAGAACTAATAGAGAAATTAAACAACTTTAAAATTCAACCACACCATTCTACACACTTTCGATATTGCCAACATGTACCCCAGTATTAATATCAAAAAATTATTTCCTATTATTGAAATGAACTTAAACACATATAGTCATCTAAGTAAACTAGAGATTCATGATTTTATGAGCATCTTAAAATTAATAGTCAGTAATTTTTTCATCTTTGACAATTTAATTTATCAACAAGACGGCTTGGCAATGGGTTCACCAGCCTCAGGGATCTTAGCGGAGATTTACTTAGATTTTTTGGAACACACTGTCATCGATAACGACGATTTTAAACACATATTATTTTGGGCCAGGTAAGTAGGTGACACCTTTTTTTTTTTTAATGCTGTTTATTCGGGGCATCAACCTAAGAAGATCTTTTGCCCCTACTTTGTATCATATGTTATGAACCTGCGTGTATTTGGAAATTGGGGAAGTGTAAAGTGTTGAATGTGAGGAAAGGAAAATTAACCCTTTAATGCCAAAATTATTTTTTCCGTCTGTTTTCTTTGAAATTCGTCTAAATCACTTCAGGTCCATAGTATAATATAACTACAAAATATTAAGCTCATACTTTTCACGGTTTCGTTGTTAGGTGGCGTGTTCATGTGATCACGCTAGGCGGATGTGTTAGCATTTCCTCATGTATAGCATTTCTTTAGTATTTATAGATTTTATGTATTGATATTGATAAATTATGAACAAAATACACTAAAATTAACTAAAGATGATAATTTATGAAGAATATACATTAATTACAATATGTACATACATAAATAAAGCAATGACAGTCTCAAGATATTCGTAATATATTACATTCAAGTTATCTAATTCACAGAAATTACCGAATAGGAACAAATATAAGAACTGTATGCTTTACACTGTATGAAATAGGACAAAGCATGGAACACAGAGTCCAACATTACATTTTATGCACTCGGTGTGAACAGTACTGGAGAATTCCTTTCCAGCATAGCGTCGTCGATTGCAGGGCACTACGAGGTGCCCAATCCCGTCAAGTCGTACATCGTCAGAGACACTACTCTGCTGGATACTGTCTCTTGAGGTGATGGGGCGGCCTCTTCCTACTGGCATTATTTTGAACTTATGAAGATATGTTTGCAAAATGTGGCGGCGAAATTCTAGATCTCTTGTTACAAAAACAAGACCTCCTTAGCAGTAACCATGAATTGTGAATGGATACGTCCAGGAGCCATGTGAATAGCGACCATCACCATTTCTTTCCACGTATGCCTACTCTGTAGTACGACACATTCTGGTCCATCCTATCTGTTCCACCCATTCCACTGTTGTAAGCTCCAAACACAGCCGGCCGGTTTATACGCACTTTCCTTTGACATGTTATCAGTATCCTGATAACACTTCACATAACATGTAAAGGGGCCAACAACGCCATAGAACCAACCAATCACAACAATAATTCAACAGCCCCATCAAACTTCCACAATATCTTCAATAATATAAATTTCCACTATCAATGTTTTGAAAACATATATTGTCATCAGATGAAGAAAACAACAGCCATTCAACCTTCGCGTCAAAATCATACCAACGTAAAGAATAACACTGTAATTGTCATCAGATGAAGAAAACAACAGCCATTCAACCTTCGCGTCAAAAATCATACTAACATAAAGAATAACAGCTCATTATTATCTCTAAAACTTACTTTGATGTCTTAAAATAAATTTAAGCTAACTACAAACTTCGTGTCAACACAATCCCGCCGATCAAATCTATATACAACCTATGAACTGTTGACCATTAAACCTAACGGGCAAACATACGCTAATGTTAAATAATGTTCGCCCAGCAAAATTGGAATATTTTTCCTTTACATTTTATAATCAACAATGTAATTTATTTCAATGTTAAAATTTTCAATGTCAATACATCTTGTACATAGCTTACTTTGCTTCCATTGGCACATCTTTGTCCCATAACATGTTTCTTACACTATGATAGAAGCAGCTTCCATCTTGAATCCTCTTACTAATTAATCTCAGCATCCAGTCGAGCATTCTTCATTAATTCACTGCCCAGGTATTTGAACATCTCCACGTCTTCCAGCGGCTTGTCTGCAAGTCTAATCTGACCTTTCCCTTCTTTCTCCTCTCTGTTCATAACAAGAGATTTCCTCTTTTCTACACTTATTTTCAATCCACATTCTTCGATCTTCCCACTCACCACATCCAACTGATCTTGAACCTTCATGTCCTCTTCTCCCCAAATCACAATATCATCTGCAAATAACATGATGTTCATTTCTCTTCCTCCATATGTTGCTTTTCCTGATGTCATCTACTACTATTGTAAACAGGATTGGTGATAAAACACTTCCCTGTCTCAGCGCACTAGTTATTTTGAACCAACTTGTCCTGTCAACTTGTGTTTGCATGCAACTACAACATTCCTTGTACATTGCCATGATCATTTTTATTAATCCCTGTCCAATTCCTTTTTACACCAGACTGTCCAAAACTTAAGTCCTGGGGACACTGTCATATGCCTTTTCAATGTCAATAAATGTCATCATATGTTGATTGTGTTCAATAAATAATTGTTGAAGAAAAAAAACATGGCGCATTAGTTTCTGGGCTGCCCTCATAATTAATGAACTCTAAGCATTGACATGGCTGAATTCAAATATCAAATGCATATTTATTGGAGAAGATATTGTAGTCAATACGGACCATTATAAAATAAAAAAACCACAGCAGTTAAGTTAATAAACTTTGGCTCCAGAATCATGTTGTTCAGGCTCCACAGTCCTATAGGACAACAGACCTAAACAAACAGTGGAAAGCAGAGCTGAAGGAACTTATTGACATTCACCACAGTGACCGCTCAGAT
This sequence comes from Anabrus simplex, assembly GCF_040414725.1. NCBI lineage: Eukaryota > Metazoa > Arthropoda > Insecta > Orthoptera > Tettigoniidae > Anabrus > Anabrus simplex. The sequence continues at coordinate 53,136,511 of NC_090277.1, forward strand.
GGCCTTCACTTAAACCACAGTGACATGTATAAGTTAAAAAATTTGTTTAGAAGGGTTACAGGGAGGTACATTCAGGGAAACAGGGTGGTCTAGGGAGCAGTGATAAGGGTACAGGGATTTGGAAGTCGAGTGGGGATGACATAAAAATGTTAGTGTTGAACAGTAAAAGTACTGTAAAGAAAGGAATAGAATTAAGTAATTTAATAGATATATACTTACCAGAATATTGTAATAGGAGCTGAATCATGGCTGAGAAATTATATATTGGATGCAGAAATTTTCTCATGGAACTGGAAAGAAAGAAAGAAAGGAATAGAATTAAGTAATTGAATAGATATGCACTTACAAGATATTGTAATAGGAGTTGAATCACGGCTGAGAAATGAAATAATGGACACGGAAATTTTCTCATAGAACTGGTGTGCATATCATAGAAATAGGATAGGAATAGTAGGAGGGGGAGTATTCATTCTGGTGAAAGAAGAATTTGTAAGCTACGAAAAAGTAAAAGATGACAAACATGAAATTCTAGGTGTAAGGTTCATTTCTAAAGATAATAGGCAACTTGATGTCTTTGGAGTGTAGAGATCGGGAAAGGGTAGCGCTGATGCTGATAAGGAATTATTTGATAATTGATATGTAGGAAACAATATGGAAAGGAACGTGATTGTAGTGAGTGATCTCAATTTACCAAATGTGAAGGTAATGCACACGACAGGAATCACGACCAACAAATGGCAAATAAGTTAATATGGGGAAGACAACTGATTCAGAAAGTGATGGAACCAACTAGAGAGAAGAATATTCTGGATGTGGTGCTGGTAAAACCAGACGAGTTCTACTACAGAGACCGAAGTAATATGGTATCAGTGATCACGAGGCTGTTTTTGTCATAGTCAAAAAATAAATGTGGATATGCCTACGGTTCATTAAATCTGTGATTTCGTTGCATTTTCCTGTTAGTGTTATAATGTTTAAGGTTCTAATCCGAAGCTTGTTTCTATGATCGGTTCTTCTCGTGCATCTTGAATGAACATCGTACATGACGTTGTTATTAGTTCCAAGAGTACTTGAAGTACTGTCGACATTCAAAATATGTTTCTTTCTGAGGCTCGTTTTCATTTTGAAAGCAATTGCATTGTATTCCTATACTGACTTGTTAGGCTTAACGTACTAGAGGTTTTTCTTTCAGGGTGGTCTCCCTTAGCCTTTGGCAGTCCCCTGCCTCACTGCATAGCATTAGCTGATGAATTTATATGTTATTTTCCACACAAAGGTCTCATCTTAACCAACCTTCTAAGGGAAAACCCCTCTTCTTGCAGCTGTTGGTTTTCCCTTAGTTCGATATTGGCCACCAGACCCTCGGCCAGTCGCAGGTAGTATAGGCTACTGACGCATATGGTAACAGACCTGACCTGTTTTCTTATATATATATATATATAAATTATATGAGTAAAGAATTGAAATCAGAGATAAGGCTGATGATTTTATTCTGTATAATAGAGTAATAAATAAGTTACACGATTATGAGATACTGAATAATGACTTTGATAATGTTAGGCAATGGTATCACGATAAATGGGGTTAAAAGTTACGTCATGAGTTTCACAAATAGGAAAAGTCCTCTCAGTTTACTTACTGCATTGATAGGGTGAAAGTTACTTTTGGGGATCATTGTAAGTACCTAGGTATTAATATAAGGAAAGATCTTAAGTGATGTAATCACATAAATGAGATTGTAAATAAAGGGTACAGATCTCTGCACATGGTTATGAGGGTATTTAGGCATTGTAGTAAGGATGTACAGGAGCGGGCATATAAGTCTCTGGTAAGATCCCCACTAGAGTATGGTTCCAATGTATGGGACCTTCATCAGGACTACTCAATTCAAGAATGGGAAAAAATCCAAAGAAAACCAGCTCGATTTGTTCTGGGTTATTTCCGACAAAAGAGCAGCGTTACAAAGTTTGGGCTGGGAAGACTTGAGAGAAAGGAGACGAGCTGGTCGACTAAGTGGTATGTTGTGAGCTGTCAGTGGAGAGATGGCGTGGAAAGACATTAGTAGACAAATAAGTTTGAGCAATGTCTTTAAAAGTAAGAAAGATCACAATATGAAGATAAAGTTGGAATTCAAGAGGACAAATTTGGGGAAATATTTATTTATAGGAAGGGGAGTTAGGGATTGGAATAACTTACCAAGGGATATGTTCTATAAATTTCTGATTTCTTTGCAGTCATTTAAGAAAAGGCTAGGAAAATAACACATAGGGTATCTGCCACCTGGGTGACTGCTCTAAATGCAGATCAGTAGTAATTGATCAATCACCATCATCATTAGGGCTCAGATGTTTAAGACCTAAAAATAGCCCAAATAAGCAAGCAAATATGACCTCAAAAGTGATGAAATATAATGTAAAAATTACAAAATATGACCGAAAAATGATTAATCTAAATATGAACATTTTTTAATAAATTATGAATCAAAAGGGCAATTCCTATGATACATATTTGTTAACTTAATTCTTTATTCATACTTTTCATATTAGACTAATTTTCTGAATATACATATTTAGCAGTTATTCACAGTCTATTGTCCTTGATTCACTTATTGAACATTTGTGAATACATAGCTATAAAGTACCGGCACTAAGATTATCAGATCCCACAGCATTTTAAAAGTCAAAACATGTTTACACCCTGTTGTGATGGTTTGAAATATGAGAAAACTAGAAATCAATATATTTCTTAAATATTTTGGAACGTTCAAGGCCAGATTTCATTAATATTATTAAATGCGTTAAAGTTTCAATTGAGCATCAAGAAACGAATTAAATAGATGTCTTTCAATACATTACGGTAGGGCGGCAGGGCCTATAGTGCAAACTCACATACCTTTTTCATTCTTCTCCACGGGTGGAACTGAAGTGTATGATAAGATTCATCTTCAAATCAACAGGCGTGAAAGACCTCCGATTTTCACTTAACACATTCTTGTAAGAAGAGTAGCTCCTTTCTATGACACAAGGTTATTGGTGCATAATTAAATCATGTGAAAGATGCAGTGAATTGTATGGCCTTCATTCTATACAAACGGTATTCCACTTGTATTAACTGCAGATGCGATACCATGAAGCAGTTTTGTGAACACTAGTTCGCATTCGACAAGTTGAATATGATTTTGCAGAGCTACAACTGTCGACAGACCGCCAAAATATGACAAAAATATTATGTTTTTACAAAAATTGGACAAAAAATGACCTTACGATAAAAAATAGTCAAAATATGCATTTATATGACAAACAAAAATCTCTTAAATGTGACGATAGTCACCTGAATTGCACCAACATCTAATCAGGCAAGAAAATAGAGACAAAGAAAAAATATGACTTTTCCTAAACATCCGAGCCCTAATCATCACCATCATCAGAAATGGTATGGGCACAAGTAAGAAGGTATGTTAGCTGTCAAAACAAGACATTTATATTTAATGAAGTTCAGGAATAAATGAAGTTGGCAGTTAAAGCTGATAAAAAGTAAAGCACCTCACTAAAGATTTAATAGAGGATGCCTTGTCTTGGCCACATACTAGCCGTAATTTTGCTGCAAACATAACTTATGAAATATAGTAAAGACATTTCATCTGTCTGAGAAAGTTCAACTGGTTGTCATAGATAATGCAAGTAACATAAAAAATGCTGTGAAGAATGGCGTAGTGTGGAAGCATTTTGTTTGTTATGTGCAATCCCTGAACTTGGTTGTTCAAGAACTTTAATTAATACTTTATTAATGGTACATTTTACAATACAATACAGAAAAATAAACAAAAAAACACCCAGTCCCCGTGCCAGGGGAATTAACCAATTATGGTTAAAATTCCCGTCCTTGCCCGGAATCGAACCCAGGACCCCTGTGACCAAGGTCAGCACTCTAACCACTTAGCCAAGGAGCTGGACATTACAGAGGTTATAGTATAAATAAGTACAGGAAAGTAATAATCACTCCTGGAGATTGTGCCAGTGGTTTCTAAATTTTGACAATGAGCATTTAAATATACTGATATCTACTTTGTTTAGCAGTCTGCATATTTATTGAATTCGCCCATGGAATGCATAGTTAGTTCTATGCCAATTCGTAGACAGTGTACGATTAAACCTCATACATCTGTCTGGTAGGCTCTACATGTAAGTTAATTTTTTTCTAGGAGTTTTGGGCAATTTACCAAGGAATGAAGCAATTTAAAAATGAAAAGTGTATCCAGGAATTCACCGCATTGTGACGGACTGATCTTTAGAGAAAGTCAACTCCTGCAAGATAAGGTAAAATCTATTGTTACCTACTTCGATAGAAGTGCAACTGCAACAGAAAAAGCTACTGGGCTGCAAGAAAACTCACAGTAATGTTATCCCTAAAAAGTTATTCAGTGTGTAGGCCCTACCAACTAAGTGGAACTCGACATTTATATGATGAGTCACTTTGCAGAACTGAAAGATCCAAAAAAGAGTAACAACAGCTTTAACCAGTAACTCCTTAGCCTACCTGTGCTCTCCAAAATTAAAAAAAAAAAATGGATATGATCTCTTCCACAGGTCTGAAACCTTTCAAAGAAAGAACAAAACAGCTTAGTGGTGGAAAAATATATCACTGATAGCGATGCAATTCCACTCACATGTGTGTTATCATTGGTATGTAAGTCTATGCTGACATAGAAAATGTGTGCCCCAGTGTAGCATGTATAGAAAATTTAAGTAAGGAAATTGTTGCAAGCATACCACAATATTGAACATTCCAGAACTCTAACTCTGTACATTCTTAGTTCCCAGATACACGAAATCCAGATTTTCAAATACAACTGCTGTGGAAGCAACAAAAAAATACACAGTGGAGTGATGCTTCGAGGGCTACAACTAATAATTAATCACGATTACTGTAATTTTCTCTCTTTTAAATGCACCCATTAATGATTTTACTTGAATTAATAAATAGTGAGGTTAGTTTATAATGGCAATTGTTTGCAGTGGAATTTGGCTTTTTCTCCTCAATACATGAAGATACTAATAATACCAGCCAGCTATGAGCCAGGAATGCATTAGCTGGAAAATTTATAATGTCCAATAACGGACCATAGATATTGGTTTTATAAATTTACTCATTTGGAACAAATATTTCAGATTCCCTATGGGAAGCAACATCTATATCATCTGACGGCCAAGCAGGCATTAATTTTGGTAATGAGACAAAGTCTCTCATTAGTGCATTGGCACTGCCGGTGGCTACAATTAGCCTATGCAGTAGCCTCCACGTTATGCACTGGCCAGCGTATTGGTAGGTGTGCTAGGTACCAACTGATGAGCCCAGCCTAGCACACAGGGGCGAAACGCTGGCAGCCAGGAATGAGTTAGCTGGAAAATTTATAATGTCCAATAACGGACCATATATATTGGTATTATAAATTTATTCATTCGGAACAAATATTTCAGATTCCCTATGGGAATCAACATGCCTGTGTCATTTCTTGATGGATGCAGTATTTTTGCATCCATCTCTTGGCACAGGCCAGAGTAAAGTGTAGCTTCCACCGAAGTCCCAGTCAACATCCATGGCTGTGACAATATGGAAGTTGCTGGGGTATGGGTAGTGCTGAGTAATGACATTCGGAGCATGACTAGTGCATCTGAGTGTTATGAAAGGTGCTGCTCATAGGGTCAGTCGTGCTGCAATAGTACTTTCTGACACAGCGAGGAAAGCAATGGCAAACTACCTCGCTCCTCATCTTGCCTAGTACGCCTCTTTGGTGCTGCCATTGGTTTTTGGGGTTTCCTTATAACCCCATAACCTTTGGTGGTGCTATTTGAGGATCCAACCAGCCTCTGGGCTGATGACCTAACAGACAGACATGGGAATCAACATCTATATCACATGAAGATACACCGATGCTGCTCATAAAAAGGAAACTCCTTTAGTGGTTTTTACGATTTATGAAGAATAACCCACTTAAGGATACCACAGTACAACAACAATGGCATTTTGATAATTAGGAAGGAAAATAAAGCTATGATTCTTAATAACTGCTTTGAAATTCAGCCCAGCTTGAGTACCGACTACTTATAATGTACCGTACCGTACTAAATTCCACTTTCAAGACTACTACAAACTACACCCATTTCAAATAAAGCAAGTGGTGGTGGTGGTGGTGTTGGATCCCATTCCCCATTGTATTGCAACATAGCATCACACCTTAGACAAGACGTGAAGATATACGGCGGTACAGCAGTTTTTTTTAATTAAATATAATGAAGTCCCATCAGGACTATCCAAAAATTGGTAAGAATCATACACTGATTCAGTCTTTGAATATGTTACACCTGGGCGTTGACCGCACGAATCGGATTATTTAAAGTAAACTTCTTGTTACAATGATACGAGTGTATCAGGTTTTTATGATACAATTGACCAAACATATTGTTTCAATGAAACCCTACTCTTTAAATTGAAGAATAAATATTTTTTTTTCACCATTACATGTGATCGATGTACAGAATAGACATAACAGAGTCATGGCATTCGATAATAACAACCCTCCCCCTCTTCTTTATAATTTAATTGGCTTCGCTCAATAGCGGTTTACACAAGTGGTGAGCGATACCGTGATTTGTGAGTCACAGCGTGATGTCATATCGTGATTTTCTGATATCCGTGGTTTTTAGTCGTGACGTATCACAATCACTGCATCGTCCGCGCTGCTCGTTATTTGTAGCTTGCGATCAAGCGAATGCCTTGTTATTAGCTTAGAGCATTAGTACTATCAAAGCTTATTAGGGATGGGTCCAGTTAGTTCATTTGCTCGAACTACTTCATTCGATAACGTTCGTTACCCTGAGTCGTTCAAATGAACGAGGTAGTTCATGAGGTGATTTCATAGAAACAGCTCTCGCGGCACTTCGTTCAAATGAACAAGTTAGTTTATTATGAGCACGAGCAGAAAAGCTGGTACCAGTCCAAGTGGAAAATGGTATCTGCGAGAGACAGATAAGCTTTCTAATTTTCTATAACTCCCCACTTTTCCCCAGTTAAGAAATGTGTGAGGAGATGTGCTGCCATGTGACCATTAACACGGCAAGCCATTCGCGAGCGAGTTAGTTCATTTGTGCTGACTTCATGGAATTCGAAAGAGCTCTTGCGGCACTACGTTCAAGTGAACGAGGTATTTCATTTGTTCTATCTTCATGGAAACAGCTCTCGCGACCCTACGTTCAAATCACCGCCGTCTCGATCCTCTTATAGTGCCTGCTCTCTCTATGCTACTAGTTTGAAACAGGAAGCCAATATTTCTTCAAGTCGCCGTAAGAGTGCAGTAATACTCACAATCATCGCTGCCAGTATGGGTGTAGCCAAAGCCTACTAGATTCTATTATAGGCATTATAGCGTAGGCAACGGTGTAGCATTGTGTGCATGAATATGCGTGAAAAGCTGAGTTTTTTCGCGAAATCGGGAGGTTGTGGTTTCGGATCCCACTGGTGTCCGGCTGGCCATTTTTGTTCTGTACTTAACATCTCTTCAACACGTACTACATGTACGTAACACGACCTAATACGATGAAAGTCTGTTTTGAAATTTACTACCTTGTGTGCCAATCCAAATCAATGAAAAATAGACTGACATGGAAGAAATCACATAATATTTCCTTGTTATATACTTGTTTATGTTTTTTATTTTCTCTGCTTCAATCTGTATTTGATTATGTTTTGTTTTCAGTATGTACGAGACATACTTCTATGTATGTGTTTCAAAATTCTACTTTTATGTACTCACTCACCGGCCAAAGAGCTACATGTTTAGCTGGTGGCCCGCCTGCCCCTTACCGGGCAGGAATGAAATAACTATTTGAATAAAGAATAAAGAATGAAATTTACTGTTAAATTAATTTGTATTTCTTTCTATTGTGTATTTAATTTTTTTCGATCTCTCATTCATCGGTATAAAGGATACATGTTACAGGCAGACATGAGTTCAGAATGATATGTATAAAAGAAAAATGTTGATGGCGGGAAGTAGTGCCCTATTTGGCATACAAATATATATATATACTCAGACAGATATTGGTGATTGAAAGTAGTACAGTTATAGTGAGGATTGTTTGATGGCAAGCAGAAACTTAAGTATTGTGACTGTGCAAGAGGGTAGAAATACACTCATATATATAGATGTATGCAGACACACAGATATGTCAACACACATGTACAGCGATATACACTCACATCTACATGCATTGATTATCGAGCGACCCAATTGCATTTTCTTGAGCTTGGTGGGTATTAATCCCACCGAGCATGTGTGGGATAGGCTTGACAGAAGTGTTTGTGGGCGTCCTGTTCCACCACAGACTCTCCAAGACCTCGAACAGGCTCTCATTGAAGAATGGGACCTGATACCGCAACGTGACCTCCATTAACTTATACGAATCTTGTCGTAGTCCGTGGTAATCTTACCGCTGCGGGTTACATTGAGCAGATACTGCTACAGTTGCCCAGCTGTGATAAATGTTCGTGGAGGACATACACCATACAGAAGCATTCCAACTGTGATAAAAATCCACCCTGGAGGACTGTTATATCTTTGTTTTCGCCACTATCTGGACATTTTTGTTTGTGTTTTGAAAATGAACGTGAATCCATCGATGGTTTTGTGTATACTTCAATGGTAAAGAATAAAGGTTTAATTTATAATATACCTGGGTTTGAGGTATTGTTTTGTGGAGCATGGCATATGTTTAAAAAAATGTTCCCCTAAATTTTTTGATGTGTAGGCATGTTACTGATAATACAGTACCAGTCAGTACTATAGCATTTTGTACATTGTAGGTAAAATTAAATGATGCAAAAGCTTACATCTACTGTAATTGTTTATTTTATACGTTAGAGACAAGAAGGACAACAGGGTACAGGTGAACTGCCTAGCCTTTGCGGAGGACAATATAGCTATTAGCTAGCGCTGTTAACGGAGCGGACAAAGATAATAAGAACGGAGGCTCTAGGCGCTTTCACTGGTGCCTCCAGAGAACCTCCGACCGAATGACAAGAGCGTATTTTGAACTTGGTGGTGGTAGGGGGAATGAACGTGCATTTTTTCAGGAAATTTATAACTTTGCGCGAAACTAAGCCAACCTGCCCGTTAAGTTAATAACTTTAGTTATTTGGCGGTATTACAGATACCAAACTGATAGCCACATTCATTCATTCTCAGGGCTACCGACGGTGGGGACCAACGTAGGGGAATATAATTCTGTCCAGTAGCGATAAGGACAGGAGCCAAACAGTTTGTAGAATCGGTTCCACTAGACATAGACTCACAAGGCAAAAGGCCGTGTGGTGTGGGTATTGCCGCCAAACCCCTCACCTTCACCGAACGTCTCCTTCACCTGATAAAATCTCTCTGGTGTGAGATATGGTGTTCTCGTCTAGGAGGCCCGCCATCCCCATTAGGGTCAGAATGAAAACTTGGGTGGTGATATTAGTACCAGTAGTTCAGGGGTGTAGCCGTGTGGGGGGTTATGGCGGTTAGAAAAACCCCTCTACCATGGAATGTTTAAATAAATAAAATAAACAGAAACTGACAACAATAAACCAAGACATGATTGTAGATCTGTTGAATCTATTTTCTAAGAAGCTTTGAAAGGGATTTTAGATTGTAAACTGAACATAATTTACCATTCACTGTAAAACTGTTGACCTGAATCATTTTTTTCTTGTTCTGTATTTTAATGCAAGATTTTGTAATGTACCGGTACTGCAATCTGAATATCAAGATAATTCACTTGTATATGTGTCCTTAAAATGACAAGTCCTGAGTCAATACTTATATTTCCTTATATTTAGGATATAAACATTACAACAGGTGTTGTAAGTTGGGACATGTTTCGCTTAACTGTCGTAAGCATCATCAGTCGAAATAAATCTTAGCCTAAAGTTAGGTCAGGGCCCCGAACCTAGTGTCCTTAAAATATATGGCACCCTAGGATTCAACATTTACATTATAGAAAATCAAATAGTCTTAAAACTTTAGGCTTGTACTTAAAACAATTTCACAAGGGTTTTCACCACGAATCAATATGACATATATCAGCCATAGAATATTCTCGAAGATCACTTTATGCAACTAAATTAACATAGATATAGAAGCGCAAGAACTACAAAGAAGATTGAAGAAGGAACTCCACGCAATACGAACTCTTAAATTTTAACAAGTGTTGTAATATGTTCAATGTACTCAATATGTCCAATGTACACTCAATATTTTCATCCCCATTAGACATCCGGATGATCTAATCATAATAACATCTTTGTGATATTGTCTAATGGCTGTAATATATTAATGTACTAGCTGATGATGGCCGTGGAAGGCCGAAACTGGTACTAATGTAAATCCATTTATAATAAATAAGTACTGATAAGTGGAACACATTTCTTGTATGTATAACAAGTGGTAATTCCTCTTAAAACAATAACCTCTATCACTACCACCACCAGTACTCTATTAAGACACCACTCCTGTGTGCTATGATATTGTCACTCACTGTTCAGATTTAGCGTATGATGCTACAGTTGACAATCAACTCTATGTACAAGTTCTTGACATGCCAAAGATATATATATATACAATCGACTCTATATACACCTTAATATATATATATTGTACACGTCTCAATGGTGCCTCAGTTAATTTGGGAAAGGCGGAAAAATTTTATTACGGAATATTGGTTTACGAGAGCGCGTGTATCAGCTGTTACCGTGCCGATGGAAGCCAGCCGAAATTTGGTCAACAGCTGTTGAAGGCCGCCAGCGCACGCAGTTACGTCACCTGACACACCGGCAGACGAGATGGGAGTAGTATTCTCGAAAAATCCACTCGCAGCTGTGAAGGACGAATCACGGCGCATGATGGCCAACAGTCAATGGAAATAGAGGAAGGTGCTAGAAAATCTTAGGATTTTTCTAGAACAAAGTCGAGGAAGAGTCCCTTGTGAAACACCGAACAGTACAGAAGAGTACCTCACGAAACGACGAACAGAACAGTTTTGAAGAACGTCGTACAGTCGTATTCTTACGGAGAAGATAATAATAATTTCGTGTGGCTATTTCTAGCCGAGTGTAAGGCAGACCCTCCGTTGAGGGTGGGCGGCATCTGCCATGTGTAGTTAACTGCGTGTTATTGTGGTGGAGGATAGTGTTATGTGAGTTGCAGGGATGTTGGGGACAGCACAAACACCCATCCCCCGGGCCACTGGAATTAACCAATGAAGGTTAAAATCCCCGACCCGGCCGGGAATCGAACCCGGGACCCTCTGAACCGAAGGCCAGTACGCTGACCATTCAGCCAATGAGTCGGACACGGAGAAGATGAACAGTGCATTCTCTACGGAAAGGAAGAGTATTTGCAGACGACGTTAATACCTGTATAATTATCGTATGGCACAACCATTGCTTTATCTGAGTGCCAGTGCAACTTGTCGTTAATGCAGTATCCAGCGAGTTTATTACAGCCGCACATTTTCCCGTGTGGAACTTGCTGAACCGCAGACAGTTCGTGTGTTCATTGAAGCCGAGTCTTATAATAGAAACTCATGGAATGTCCCATTGGACATTATAAAGGAAAGGCACGATCTTAAGGGAATATTCGAGAAGTAATCTGGCCTTTAAACATCGAAGTAACCAGTAATATTATTTGTCAGCTTTAAGACGTACCGTAACTAGGTGAATGTGTTTTGGAAGTCGAAGCTGGTAGTAAACCTGGACCTGAAAATACATCGTTGCACCAGTTAAGTATTGTGAATAATTTAGTGAGTTACAACTAGTGTGGATCCTATTGTTAATGCAGAATTTCAGTTTCAGCTATCTCCGTGAAACCTAGCCGCCAAGATGCAACGACCACGAGGAAAAGCTTGGAATTTTCCGGAACTTTGCTGGAGTAATACGACGATGCTGGATGTAGCCATAGTCATGATGGATTAAACTCCAGTGCGCACGCCAACACGATGACCTTGTACACCTGTAAACCACCACAGCTGAGGAAGAGGACGCCGACGCCCATAGCAGCATCCCCACGCCACGAATTCTCATCGGAACTATAAGTACCGTTGTAAAATTTCTTCTCTTTTAGTAGATGCCTAGTAGATTGTATTCTTGCTTAGAGGAATGTAGTTTCTTTAGTAATGTTGTACTTAAGGGTGATGGTAGAGTATTCATTCCTTCGTTGATTTGTGATTTCAATATAGTCCTATCTTTGCATTTTCTTGGAATAATGGTTTCCTTCTTTTTTCGAATTCGGTGATGAGTAATCCCTGTTGCCAGTGAGTTGACAAGGTCATAAGTAATTACGATCTTCAAAAGAAATTATAAGGGATTAAGACCTAATAATAATGAGAATAATGATAATAAAAATAAAATAAGGTTAATAATCATGACAAAGAGGATGTGATTAAATAGGAGTAAACCATGATTAAATCGTAGTCTTAAAAAGCTGTTAGGCATGTATGATGATTGATACTAGAAGGGAAGGTAATCGACAAGTAATAGGAACAGTTCATCGAGAGAACGTTCTAGGAGCCATTATAGGAAATAAAAATAATTTTAATAATAATAATAATAATGAAGGTCGGGAAACTTTAACGAGTTGTTGAGGAAAATCGAGCGATCATTGTGATAGTAAATTTTGATGAATTGATGATATGGGACCACTAGGGTGCATATCAGTCATAATGATTATAATGAATCACAGTGATTATATTGAGTGATGGTGGTGATAGTGATTTATTATGGTAGACCTATGAAAAGATTTAGGGACTAATAATAGTTCTTGTTCTTCGCTCAACAACTGATATGAATAATGCACGACTTAATCATTATTTGATTTTCTCAAGGCTCTTAAACGCATATTTCTAATGGTGGTGATGATTATTCATCGAGATAAAAATTTTGTCATCCTATTTCACTTTATAAGTACAGTCATGAGGAGTTCTCATTATGGTCAGGTAATGTTGTAAGGATCTTCAACCGAATTCAAGAGGAAAAGAAGGTTACAATAAATGAATAATAATAATAATAATAATAATAATAATAATAATAATAATAATAAAAATATTATAGTTCTATTGTGTGATAAATCTACTTATAAACAGTTGTTAGAATTATGTTATTTCGTGACATTTACCCACATCATTCCAGGAATGCTTATCTTTTGTGTATTTGATGTGATTGATGATGCATTGATATTGTTGTTGTTGATTACGCATAATGTTGCGTGATACTCTATCCATCCATAAAATACTAGAGTTAGGAAACGTTATAAAGAATTCTAAAAGAATACAGTCGAGCAAAGTCTACGAGAGAGGGGAAGTTCGCCAAAGGATTTTTCAAAATTTTCAAACATTGTAAAGAAGTTTTTCAAAGTGGTAAAGAGTTTTCCAAAATGATAACGACGATCTCAAACATTATAAGGAGTTTTCCAAAAGTGATTTGTACAGAACTTATTAAGAATAAGCTAAAGAATATCATGATGGTGATAAACGATTTAGAAAGGATTTTTCACAAGTATGGTAAAGTAAATCTTTAACAAAATTTTTTAAATAAGTAAATGCAATTTCGATAGTGAAGTTTCTCAAAGAAGTATTACAGTAATTTACCTGAGAATTTTCTAAACCTGTGTTGCAATTGAAAATGATAGCATTGCTAATCACATGATTAATTCAATGTTGCAGAGTAAAATGTTGGAGGGAGTTTCATTGAAGAAGTAATGGAATCAAATGAAACCGAGAAGCATGCAAGGAGTCACAGTCGTTTTATTTGTTCACAAGCAATAATGAATTGAATTATTTTGGTGAAATATTGTAATAGTTTTTTTTGTTTTGCATTTGTCCAGGCTGAGTTTTCATTATATTTTAATAAACATTGTTGTTATTTTGTCCTGATTTTCATTCAAAATTATGTCTCCTATCCAATCACCAATGGACCTGTAAAAATAAATGTTCTGTCGGTCGGTCCCGTAAAAGCAAGTTGGCCCTGCGAACAGTCCACCCTTTGGGACTCTCGCTCCGCCGACTGAGCGACCCTGGAGAAGGGGACAATACATTATCCAATATAAAACTCCATCAATATTGGAAGACCACCACCACCACAATCTAGCAGCCTGCATTTGATGTAGGAAGATTTATTAAAAAAAAAAGACAAATAATATCTATATAATTTCTGTATTCAGATTAGATTTTATTCAATCAATATATCAATATCAATCAAGCAATATACAGTAAGACTGGAGAGTTCAAGATAAAAATGGGCAATATCTCAAACCCCCCCTTAAAATATCCTTATTTATCATTATTGTACCACTTCAGAGATGACTTCTTGTTCAGCACAACATTAAGGAGAACTACTATTAATTAATAATATTTTACAGCTCTTCATCAGAAGATTCTTCGAAGGGTGTTCCCGTTCGCATGGCCTGCTCAAACAACTCTTTTCTCTGCCTATGGAGTTCCGTTACATTTTTGTGCCGTTTATCCTGGTATTGTTTCTTCTGTCTAGATGTTTCAGGTGAATCAGGAGCCACCATGCCTTGTGTGAGGGAGTAGTACACTACTGATGAATCCTGATGTTTCATAGCCAGAGTAATTCTGAAAAAAAAAAAGAGTGAAATCTAAGAATACTGACAAAAATTTGAGATACTACTTTATATTGCATTTTTATACTGGATATGGTGAAATGGGAGTTTGTGCTACTTATTACATGTGCTAAAAAGAAATGTGACTCTATTAAGACTGTAAGCAAGTGGTTCCCAAATTTTTGACTCCCATGGCTCACTTTCCCTGCTGTTTATACATTAGGTACACTTTGGCACCACACTGTTTCTATATCAGTTAGTGTGTTTGAAGAGGAATAACGCAGACATGAAGAGGCTAAATGACAAGCACGGAAGCTCCATCAAGATTAGCCCCCTCCTCCCCTAGCCATTCCATGTGATTTGTGTGGACGTATGTTTCATGCAAAGATTGGGCTAGTAAGTCGTATATGAAACATTTTCACAAAGCTTTGCGAGTGTGAAAATGTAAACTGCTGAAGAATATGTTTACTCCAATACGAGTTGCAGCCGACAAAGACATACAGGCACCATCCTAACTCAAGTCTGTTAAAATCGAAACAATTTCTTCTCAGTTTGAACACATTTAAGATCCTTTTCATCTTCATGAATTTTGACAGACTGAAAAACCTAGTTATTTTTTAAGTAAAGTCCGACAGGCTGCAGCGGTATAAATTTTGTGTGCCAGGTTCTGGCATGCCTTTGTACAGAAGCAGATTCCATTTGCAGTCATGGCATCACTTGGTGCTCTTTATACTGTGAGTTTAATATGTTTGACAACTGAACAGCCTGCTGACTGTGAAATATGGTCTGCAATTAAGTTTTTGACAACAAGGAACATGTCAGCAGCGGACATTCACTGCCAGATATATGAGGTGTAAGGCCCCAATAACAACGGGTGACAGCAAAGTAAGTAAATGAGTAGGGTTGTTCCAAGGATGGGCGGGACAATGTTCACTATGAACCGTTATCTGGGCCAACCTTCTGTAATCACAGATGATTTGGTATGTGCAGTCGATGCAAAAATTCATGAAAATTGGCAGTTCAAAATTTTCACTTTGTCACTGGAATTTCCACAAATTTCACAAGGTCAGTTCTGTATAAGACCGTTTCTCAAACTTGCACTTCAGAAAATTGTGTTCGTGATGGGTTCCCACGCTGCTTTCTGGAAGAAGAAGAAGAAGACGGAAAAAAAAAGGAGAATGGCCAGTGCTTTTTAATTTCTGACCCAATACAATGAAGAAGGTGATGAACTTTTGGATCACACTCCCACAGGACGAGATATGGATGTCTTGCATGATATTCCAGAAACAAAATGGAAGCCAAAGGAATGGTGACACACAAATTCCCCAACCAAAGTGAAAGTCGCACAGACAATTTCAACCTACAAGATTATGGCAACTGTGTTTCAGGATAGGTGTGGTACTTTTCTAGTAGAATGTATGCTACACGGGACAACAATAAATGCAGTTCCGTACTGTGCAACCCAGAAGAACCTATGGCCCGCCATACAAAATAAGTGACGTGGGCTACTGTCATCTGGAGTTCTGTTGCTGCATGACAATGCGCAACCCTAATTTTGCTGCACAAATGGACCACCCACCATACAGCCCAGAGCTTGCACCAAGCAATTACCACCTGTTCCGCAGACACCAGAATTTTGAGACAACTGAAGCTACTTACTTTAAGCCTTTCGTACTCAGCCTATATGCAGGGGTTTCCTCAAAGCAGCTCAAACTAATTTCTGTGATTTTCCAACCAAATTATAAAAATTCAACACGTAAACAGTTTAACACATATTAAAATAAAATAAATCATACTAATATAGGAAACTATGAGCATTTCAGATATGAATATACCTTGGACATATTATTATTAGAAAAGCCAAAAAAATTATTAAAATTTGAAAATCATTTTCGAAAAATAAATAATGGTTTTCGATGACAGAAAGATCAGACATTATCACGTCTTTCTTCTTTACTCTTAAATCTGAAAGAAAGAACATTTAATTCTGAATTACTTGATAACAGTATGATGTATGTGCTGCAATTCACTCATGAAGTATGACACACAAAGTTATTCACTGTACACGTGACGGTCATCGATGTCAGGTTCTTCACAGTCTGATACACGGTATGCAGCTGTGACTGTATGAAAATCTTCAGGAGTAAAATCGTCACTTCACACATAATGGGAATCACTTCGACCAAAAAGTCACTATTACTGTCTAAATCATCTGAACATTCATTGATATTGGAATCATTCGGCCTTTAACATGGCCCAGCCATTACAAGAAAAAGATGGCGCAAGCACATGCAACAATGGAGTAATGAGAAGATGTATAATTTTAGTTCAGGAATTACAGCGAACACATGACGTACCAGAGAAACGAAATAAACTCTAAACTAAACCGATAGCAAGATTGAATTGTTGTATTGATAAGCCAACCAGAAACAGATCCATAAAATAACATCTTCGAACAACCACAACATAAACATTCACGGTCAACAGATGTCATTTGTCAAAAATAAAAATATTTCGTCATGCTGGTGGATAAATCTGTTGAGTAAACTGCAAATTCAACACTTTAAGTTACTGTCATGATCATCTGTTACCACTTAACAGCCACACAAATGACCAAAATCCCTGAATAGAATAGAACCGATGTAGTGGCGCCGTGAGCGTTCTTGCCATACTATCGGCGCACTGCGTGGAAGAGGGTTAACATCTAATCTATCAGATCTTGGTTCATATTTCAAAGGTGGAAATTACAACTGAATTCTGTAAAGACAGAAACAGCATGCTACCACCTCTGTGGCAGATTAGCAAACAGACAACTTTCTGTCTACTTTGAAGGCCACCAACTTAAGCACAACACCCACCCCAAGTACCTTGTGTTGTAAGAGGATACTAAAAGGGGAACCAGGGGCTTTTAATTAGGTTGCAATCACGGGTCCTAGCCTAGCATTGGACCATGCTCCTCTGATTTATCTTCCATACCCGAAATTCAGTGGTCAATGCTCGTTCTCTTCTGACCGCAATGGCATTGGGTTTTCAAGGCCTAGGGAGTCTCATTTTCATGCCCTTCATGGCCCTTATCTTAATTTTTCCAATACCTCCAATATCAAAGGATAGGACTTCTTTATTATGATTAGTGTGATAACTCCGCCATTGTCCGGTCCCAAGTCCGGAATGAGAAAGGAGGAGGGTTTGCTGGTCTGGCACCCAGCTGTAAAATTGCCAACGCCGAGTGTTGGGCGGCGGGAAATAACCTGACTCCCTAAGGGGGCCAATGGCTTCGGGCGAATGAGCCCCTTTGGGTGGGGTGATGGTCCCCACAGTGGAGGAAATGCCACTGGAATCCATTATGCAGCGTCTGTTCTCCAGGTTAGGGGCGGCTGCACAAGGCGTCTGTACTCCAGAGGAGCGGCCTCATTATCACCTCACTGGATCACATCCAGAGTTGTAATTCGGGACCTAGTCCCACACAGGTGACACCTTGACAGTCAACCATGGAAGGTCTTTTAAGGAATACTCCACCGGCTGAACCAAGAGTTCAGAGAAGGCAGCATTCGGATACGGTGGGCTGCCACCTGAAAGATACCGTGAAGTCGGAGGCACGGAAATACCCCAGTACTACATACACGAATGAGACAAAATCAAGAATCAAACCAAAGCAGATAACATACTTCTCTACACACAACATAAACTCACTCATGCAAACCGGTAAACTAAAAGTGATCACCGACATAATGGACCAACACAAAATTCTTATCATGGGATTACAGGAAATTAGAAACACTGACCAGGATGCCTTGGAATCTCAAGGGTACAGACTTTATAAAGGTATACCCGGGAAGAGAGTGATGAAGAATGTCCCACAATTTGGAACAGGATTTTTGGTCAGCCTTAAAATAATAAACTCAGTTCAAGAATTCAGATCACAGTCTCCACGACTCTCAACGCTCACCTTAAAGGCATCTAATAAAATCTATACTATAATAAATGCCCATGCTCCCACTAATGATAAAAACAACTCCTCAAAAGACCAGGAGGAAACAGGAGAATTTTGGGACCTATTGGACCAGACCATAGATAACATCCCCAAACACCATATAAAATTATTAATAGGCGACTTCAACGCTCAACTAGGCAGAGAAAGAAAATACCGTGACATCATCGGAAAATGGCCAGCACACAAGAAAACAAATAAAAATGGAGAGAGACTAGTTGACCTGTGTAGAAACCATAATTTAATCTCAAAATCTACATGTTTTAAGAGGAAACCTCAAAAACTCAAAACATGGAAACATCCTGACTACACTAAAGGAGAATGGCAACTGGACCACGTCTGCATGGACAAATACCACCACAAAGAGATCTATAACGTCAAAGTCCTCCGAGGAATAGACACAGGTTCAGATCACTACGTAGTTAAAATTAAAATTAAACTCACTCCCCAGAGGAGACAACAAAAGCAAGCCCTTAAAACTAAAAGAAAAATAGATCCTACCCAGCTAATCAACAACAAAAATTACCAGAAAGCAACTGAAAAAATAAAAATCACAGACAAACTTGAAGACTTAGTACACAACCTTAAACAAATTGCAGAAGACCTAGCTCCAATTAAACCACGTAAAAAACACCAATGGTGGAACAGTGAATGTGATGAAACAGTGGAGAAAAGACATCAGGCATGGCTATTACATCAGTCCCAAAAGACAGAAATATCCTATCAAAAGCTAGTAAAACAGAGAAAAGAAACTACCCAAGTCTTAAGAAGAATAAAAAGACAACATCATAAGGACACCCTGCAGTTAATTGAAGAACAGTTCAGTAAAACTAAATCAAGGGACTACTACAAAACCTTCAGAAAGCAGCTCCAAAAATATGAACCCCCGACCCTACTGATGAAGGATGAAGATGGTAAGCTGGCCCATAACAATAAAGACAATGCAGAAATTCTGGCTAAACATTTCAACAAGCTTTTAAATTGTGAGGAACCTACAGAACTCCTTCATTTGGACACCAACACCCCGATAAAAACATCACCAGAAAACATCAATCCCCCCACAATAAAGGAAGTCTACCAAGCTCTGAATAAATTAAAAAACTACAAAGCGCCAGGAGAAGATCAGACCTTTGCGGAAATCTGGAAATATGCAGGAACCTCAGCAAAAGTTGCCCTCCATCAACAACTTGTCTCTATCTGGATTAAAGAAGAACTACCAGAACACTGGACAACAGCCCTCATTCATCCTCTGCACAAAAAAGGGGACAAAACCGACCCTAATAACTACAGGGGAATCTCTCTCCTAGACATAACATACAAAATATTTTCAATAATCATCCTTAATAGGATAAGTTTACAACTTGAGAAAGAACTAGGAGAATATCAAGGAGGTTTCAGACCCTGGAGGAGCTGTCCTGATCAGATCATGAGTCTTAAGTTGATAATGGACTATAACAGGAGAAGAAGCAGAGATATGGTGATAACATTTGTAGATTTCAAGAAAGCTTATGATTGCATCCATAGAGAATCTCTGTTTAAAATTTTAAGGCACCTTGGACTACACCCCAAATTAATAAACATGATAAAATTGACTCTCACCAATACCAAGTCAAAAGTGAAGTTTAGGGGGGAAACATCAGAGACATTTGAAATTAAAACTGGACTACGGCAGGGAGATGGGCTCTCACCACTATTATTTAACTGTGCTCTAGAAATGGTAATGAGGGAATGGTTTAGAAAATGTCCCCCCAAAATAAAGATTGGCCGAAAAATCAAAACAAATTGCCTGGGTTTTGCTGACGATTTAGCATTACTAGCAGTGGACATAAAAGAAGCAAAAACCCAGATATCAGAACTTCAAAACATTGCAAATAAAATTGGCCTCAAAATATCATTTGAAAAAACAGAAATTATGCCCCAAAAACCAACACAGCTAAAAGAAGTCACCATAAATGGTAATAAAATCAAAATAGTAACTCAGTTTAAATATCTTGGAGAAGTAATAACACATAACTTAAATGAAAAAATCTCAATCCAAGTAAGAACAAATAGATTAGCTAAAGCACAAAAATTAACATGGGATATCTACAAAAAGAAATGTCTATCAATAAATACAAAAATAAAACACTACAACACAGTTATAAAACCAGAAGCTACATATGCAGCAGAAACACTCTTTTACCTGAATAAACAATCAAAGACTGACAGACTTCAGAAAATTGAAAGGAGGATTGGAAGAACCTGTATCAACAAAAAATATCAGAAAGATGGACAGTGGCGGTTAATACCTAACAAAGTCGTGTACAAAGAGCTAGAACCCATTACAGATACTATGCGTAAGAGGAGACTGGGATTCTTTGGACATATCATGAGGATGCAGGACTCGAGACTTCTGAAACAACTAGTACAACACAATCTCGTCTCAAAAAATACCACAACAGGATGTAAATGGATCAGAGAAGTAAGAGAGGATCTGAAGGAAATAGGCCTTACAACAGAAGACACCAAAAATAA
Organism: Anabrus simplex; assembly: GCF_040414725.1. Lineage (NCBI taxonomy): Eukaryota > Metazoa > Arthropoda > Insecta > Orthoptera > Tettigoniidae > Anabrus > Anabrus simplex. The sequence goes on from NC_090277.1 coordinate 53,157,663, forward strand.
GATAAAATTGAATACAAAACTCAAGAATACAAACCTCCGCTTTACCCTTACACAAAACAAACCAACAACACGCACATTTTCAACTGAGGAAAGGGCACGAAGATCGGAGCGTCTGAAGAAGTACTGGGAGGACCGCAAAGCCCGAACAATCCCTTCAAAGAGACCTGAACGACGGACTGACTAAAGTGATCCTATGTGGTCATAAAAGAAGAAGAAGAAGAAGAAGATTAGTGTGATTACTGTTACGAGAGGATAATTGGCCGGTTGCACTGCCCCTTAAAATAATTATCACAGACATCAACTTATCATATCTGGAGTTGGCTGATTATGATAATAAATTGAAAAACGTCATCATTTATTAAAAAAATCCTGTATAAATTACATTGGCCTCAACATAAGAAGACGTCTGCTGAGAGGACGTGTTACAGCGAAAGTAGGGCCCCTCGCTGTCTTAACTAGAGTTGTGTACTGTATTTTAGAAATAAAGTAAACCTCTAGATTTCAGCCAATTATTGAATTGTGACGGAATAAAATATACAGTCAAGTATGTCAGAAATCATAATACTTGGTATTCATCAGGAGTTTCTTGTTTTAATTTTCCATCAGTAACAGACATGTAGCCTGACCTACTTAATCTGTCAGGAAGCACACATGGCATTGTAATATACGGGCTGATCACAGCATACCAACATGGTATAAAAGTTCAAACAAAGCTTTAATTTCCTATTTACGGGTTTCTGAGGTGTGTGTCTCTCTCTCTACCGTAACTGAACTACAGTACACTATACTACCAGACTGACAACTAAACTACACTTGTTACATCCTCTGCTGCACCACGTGATACAATGAGTGACTCTAATGCCAGTGCTATTCACTCCTTTTAATAATTTCATAGCTTATTTCATAATCAGAGATAATCATAGTTAAGGCCTAAAATCTGTGTGGATGGGTGACACAAAAATCAACACATGGGATCGGTGTGAGCGATCCCAACTACATTACACCACACAACACCATGGCTGTGAGAGAATGCCAATCCAAAACTAAGCTAGTCTGACAACTGCGAACATAAATCAACAAGAACATTAAGACTCACTCTAATTAACTTACATTACCACATGTACTGGGTCTGGCATCAACACTCAAACATGTCACCAGTTCGAATAACATGGATGCTAGTAAAATATCAAGTAATAATGACTGTTTGGGAGAGTACATTAGGAAAGTCCCAAGGGGTAGAATACAAAATACCCGTTCGACCAAAAATTATTAATAATTAATTTTGCCATGGGAAAAAGTAACTTAAGTTCCTCCTAACAGGTTATCAAATAAGACTGAAATATGTCATAGTTTCCTATCATGTTAGCCCAAAGGTAGGAAAAAATAGGTAACAATCTAAAGAAACAGTAATTTTTCACAGAAAGAAGAAAAAACAAAACAAAACCTATACTTTCAATTTAATTAAGCGCTTACATTGTAACTAAATCTCAACATAATTTTCTTTTCACTTGTATCCCATTAATCGCTGATTTATTCATTTACTTAGAAGGAGCATGTACATGGTTCACCGTCAGAATAGATCATGGTGGGGAAAGAATATGCCTGCGCATGCACAAGCCAGACACCTTCGTATGTTGAGGCCACTGTAATTTACGATTCTGAAATTTAGATATAGGTTATTGAAATACCATATTTTTGTTTTTTTCTGCAGACTACTAGAATCCATGATTTGGATTCCACTTTGGGAGTCACTGCTTTAACCAATGACTAGAGTGTCCAAGTACTAACTGAAACTAGAAATTTCAACTAACTGTACTAATAAAGAACACAACACCTGTTACAGAACAAAAAAGAAAATTACTTTTTCACTTCTTCACCACATATCTCATTCTGTACTGTCTCGATCCAGTTCATTGTGATATCACTAGTGACTGAATGTGGGACGAATATTTCTGTCTCCTTGGAGGACTTTGATCGTTTAGCAGTGAAATATATGAGGTCCAGCTTCGAATTGTGGTGACACTGCACATCCCAGAGCGTCATCACTGGAAAAGAACCAAACGATACAATTATACATTTATACATTTATCAACTACTGTTTCCACTTTCAGTCTTTTTAAAAAATAAAATCTGTAAAAGAGTCATAATTGAGAGCAAGTGCTTATCCCTCAGCTAGAGAAAAAGCTGATTTTTAAATACTAACTTCAGAGGTGATAACTATTTTAACGCGTAAGGGGTCATGTCCGGACATTTCAACCATTTCTGTTTATTTTGATCAATCCTTCCGCAAACACTGTTTATTATACTTCCTCCCCCTTCAGTACCTTTCAATGGACGTGTCCACACTTCTGTCACACCACTGTTATCCCTCTCCACTCCTTCAGTGAGTGACAAGCTGGGTATTCAGTCATTTTGTTCGCAAGCGATTTCGTTACCTGTCTCCGGTCTATTCAACCATATGCGACTCATGGCGTAGACTTATTTATAATGCGGAAAGTAAAATGTTATCATTCATTGTTGAATACAGGGAGAAGGAGCATTGTCTAGATGTGCATTAAATGAAATTAAACATCATTTTAAAAGTCTTTTCCACAAACAGAACATGAATTTTTACAGTACTTTCAATTTCATCAGCAAAAGGCAATCTCATTATTATAATTATTACGTTAAAAATGTTTGTCTGTGTTTAAATAGTATTACCTTATATTATTGTAACAATAAATAGCGTATTAAGTATGCGTTTGGTGTTTTATTGATTTCCGGCTGAAACGATTGTATGCGACTCCTGACGTTACACTCGCCATGCGATCCCTCGTGGGTTAAGAGGATATACAAGATATTGCCCCCTGTGGGCGGGGAACAGTATAATACACTCATGGGATCCTCTGTCAGTTGTAAGAGGTGACTAAATGGGGGACCAGGACAGGACAGTGGGCTGGTGATCACAGTTCGCATAGCTGAGTCTGGCATCAATTCCACTTACTCGTGTCAGGCTACATGCTTTCATTTTTCCTATCCAACTTCGCTCAGTCAACTCTTGTTCTTTTCTGACACAAACCATACTCTACCAACCGCTTAGCCAGATCATGGCCTACCGTCCGCTAGCTGAGTGAACAATTTTCAAGCATCGAGACGTTTCAAATTAGCACTGTATGTTGCGCGAACTGCTTATAAACGTAGAACCTTTCTACTGAATGTTGGTTGTACGTCTTGCTGATCATGGAATTCAAGTGGAGAAGGGATTGCCTTCAGGATCTTCCCCTGTCCAGTTCACAGCACACTGCTCTTGCAATATAATTTTTGGCTAAATCCTTCAATTTATTTTCGCCATCAGAACCACTGTAAATCACCATGCTTATAGCACATGTGTTGCGTAGCCATTTCAAAGCAAATGAGCGCACCACACTGAATAGAGGTCGATGCCACGAACAAATATCATTTAAGAAAGAAAAAAAACCAACATTGTTTATGGCGAGAATATATGTACATCGCAGACAAAGGATCACTGCTGTTATTTCAATTGTCATTCCAGGCATGCTCCAGATTACGAGGCCAGAAACTGATTATCGATTTAACATCTGTCGTGCCACCAATGGGACATACACAGAAATTTATTAAGGTACATTACCGGACGAGTTGGCTGTGAGCGTAGAGGCGCGCGGCTGTGAGCTTGCATCCGGGAGATAGGGGGTTCGAATCCCACTGTCGGCAGCCCTGAAGATGGTTTTCCGTGGTTTCCCATTTTCACACCAGGCAAATGCTGGGGCTGTACCTTAATTAAGGCCACGGCCGCTTCCTTCCAACTCCTAGGCCTTTCCTATCCCATCGTCGCCGTAAGACCTATTGTGTCAGTGCGATGTAAAGCCCCTAGCAAAAAAAAAAAAAGGTACATTAAAAAACTCTCATCTTTCCTGTACAGTTTAAGACCACAATCACCTCAATATGTTCTTTATCCTAACTGAAGGAGAAATTTTTTAAAATATGGGCTTTCTTTATCAATGATCCTGTAAAAGGACAGCAACATTAAAAGGAACAGATAATAGGATAAACATAATGATAAGTTGGAAGAGGGAGTAAAAGAAATAGGAGATAAGGACAAACATGAAAACACTGAAGAATTCGAACAATTTCCACATCTTCTTACTCTGTGGTCTTCAAGAAAAGCAGGCTCCCTCCATCATATGTCACAGTTCTTCTAAATCCATTTCTTCTCAGCCCCTGATGATCTCGTTTCTAATTCTCAGCTTCATCACAGCAGTGAGATTCAAAACTCAGTGTTTTCATGTTTAACCTTGTCTTCTCATCCTATTGTTCTAACTTCTCACATGAACTATCATTGTGTTTATCCTATTTGTGTACTTTTCTTTTACAATTTGCTTTATGTCACACTAGTACAGATAGGTATTATTGTAAAGATGGGATAGGGAAGGCCTAGGAATGGGAAGGAAGTGACCATGCCCTTAATTAAGGACCAGCCCAGTGAAAATGGGCAACCACAGAAAACCATCTTTAGAGGCTGCCGACAGTAGGGCTCGAACCCACTATCTCCATAATGCAATATATGTTCCTATCTTCCTACATATGTCCTGATTTTCTCATTTGTTTGCTCCTTTCCATTAACAATAGACTGAATTGTTCCTTTCCCTTGACAATAAAATGAATATATGTATTTCAGAGGACTTCTACTTTTGTCAACAAAATGTAAAATTATTACTTTACCTTCACACAATTCCATATAAATGTGATAAGCGACTGCTAATTTAAACTGATCCTGACAGCCCAAGGAGCTCAGCATTTTCATCTGAAATACAGCACATACGTAATTTACCGACAAATTTTCACTCAAGCTGTATAGAAAGGAATGTTTAGTTTAAATTAATGCTATAATTCAACATACTTTACTAATTTCAGTGAACATAAATTGCATTGAACGACAACACCTACAATAATGATATTCACCCTATACCATGACGGTTGCGAACTTACTATAGGATTCATGACGGCTGCTGTATAAATGAACTGCTATCGAAGAATATGGTTGCTATTAAAAGACGAAGCAATCAGCAACAGGTGAAAAGTCATTCTGAATCATTAAACACATTTTACACTCGCTCACTATGTCTGCTGTCAGCGGCTATCTGTGCTCGCTCACCCCAGTCAAGCTTCACTTTGTTTACATTTTAAGTTCAGTTCTATGCCACATGATGGCGTAACAAGTTCAAGTTGCTGTCCGGCGCTGTCAACTACACAAGTTGTACTCAAAGCCTTCTTGTAACAATTTTGTAACTTGTTATGCGATTGTTACTGAGTAGTAACTGGTTAATATTATTTGCGTGTGTGTATATTTTGAAATGTATATTTCGTCTTAACATATATTAGGCCGCTTTTCAATCTGCGATTCCCTGGCTGGTGTTTGGTTTTCTTTGGGCAATTGTGGTGACATTGCAGTATGTAGTATAATGTTTGAGCGCTGATGCTGCGCTGATGTTTACCAAGTTTTTGTCAGGTGGTCAGGTGGTTCATAATCTTCGTTTGGCTAACCGGTGCCGATTCAAGCATACAAGAAGAGAAATTTGACTTTCCTGTCGTCTGACGTCTTCTCTATCTCCATATCGGCAGTTTTCTTAAGGTACACTTCCTTTCTGCGTTGTTCTGTGTATCTTTAACCTTATTTTATACTAAACGTGTTGAGTAATGTGCCAACAAGTACGTTTCTAAACCGTGTATTTGACAAATGTTATGTGTAGCTTATTTTTTTTAACAGGAGTTTGGCGGTATATTCAGGAGTAGTGTAATTTTCTACCATGTCTTTGGCTGATGAATTGCTGGCTGATTTGGAAGATGGAGATGGTCCAGATGAACCATATTTGGATAGTAGCTTGTTGCCAGATGTTGAAAAGAAATCAACTCTTCTGCCAATGGAAGAAGGTGGTATACTTTACCATTATTTTATATTTTTCCATTTTTATTTTCTTGTTTTGTTTATCACACTATTGGAGCTATTGAATAAATTCAGCTCTTCACCAAGCACCATTTTCCTGTAATATGTAAGCCTAGGTACCGCAAGAATACACGATTTCTTAGACGCAGCCTTTTCTGAGGTTTGTATCTCAGAAATATTTTATTTATTTGTTTATTAGTGTGTTTTTTACAGGTTAGTGTGGTTTTTTACAGGTGTATTATAGTGTTATAATGAGTAGGCCTACCGTTATTTTGACAGACTGAAAAGCTTTGAAGTTGTATTTGTAGTGTCTTATGGATATTAGTATGCTGGATGTGGCATTGTATTGTTTATGAAAATGGATCTATTTGGCATAGCCCTGCTCAATTAGTATCTTCTACTGAACATCGGAAGCAATGATAGATGATTTTGTTTGATAATAAAATGGGTGAAGCTTCATTAGGCAGGGCACAGTTTGGAATAATTTGTAATAATAGAAAAGTAATGTTTTACAATACCTGAAGTAGCAGAGAAGAGAGATCCTTCTTTTATGCTTGCCAGAAACTGACCATCGTGCACCAAAAGGTATTCCTATAGAACAGAGGTGCCTGGCTGGGCATCCGTTGCGGCTAGCCTAGTGCGGTCGGGCTGGCGTGACGTAAATGCGGGCAATTTATGCAGCAAGCATATGTCACAGTGAAGTGAGAGAGGGAACGTACTTTGCAGGAAGGGTACAGTGGCGTTCGATTGTCATTACGAAGCTCTCCTCCACTACTCACCAAAATGCTGAATGGCGAACGGTATTTAAAATTAAAAGCTATAATTGCAAGAAAACTAACCTTTTCAAGATATTCCTATTTGATTTATACTGTGCTCGATGTAAACAGTCAATTTTATTTTCTTATATTTATACATTCAAAGAAAACAAACACTTTATAATTTTTGTTTTATAATTTACAAAGCTACATGGTTTAAACGTACACGCTATGATTTACAATTCCTTGGATGGGATTGACCGTATTTCCATTTCTTAAAAAGTAACCTTCTTGTTACTCATTCAGCAAAAAATAATATATTTACATAATTCAACAAGTTTACTGTTTGATTTTGCACAGTTTTGTTGTGTTCCTTGAATTTCCCTGTTCACTGAATTTGAAAATAGGGGGTCCGATGATAGTAGATAGCCTCTAAATGGCGAGGGAGTTTCATATCGAGTGGGTCCATAGATATTTGCTATCCAAGATGAAAATACAACAGTGTAAATATATCTACCAAATAGATGTACAGTATGTCTTAAAATAAATAAGCTAACTGATGTTTTCCCCAGTAAGCATGATTGGATTGTTCAGATAATTTAAACCCAAGCAACAACAAGCTACCACAGCATATCCACCTTAACTCTGTATTATATTAGAAATGCTTCTAAAACGCCTTTTAAAATTTAATAGTGAAAACTGTAATTAATTACGTACATTACAAAAATATTTGTAGACTTCTTTGTTGTATCCAGTCAAAATACATAAACTGCAGTGAACATAAGTAACTTCTTACAACGTAAATTGAAAATGACGTGGATTTCTGCCCTCTTTCTTTCATTATTTTCTGCCTCCAAACTCGTGTATCGCCGCAGTGATCGAGAGTGACTGGGAGAACTTCGCTCAAGCTTCACGGCTTGTGATGTAACCACATCATCATAGCATACGCTCATTGCCTGCCTGCCCGCTTACGGTGCTGGGCACCCGCAGGATAGAAATGGCCAGCGTGAGCACCTCTGCCATAGAAGAATTAAAAGTGTGACGACATAAAAGAACAAAATGCCACTATTTTTGTTTTATTCCTTTGGCCAGGTCTGATCGGCTGTGAAGAAGGTTATGTTATTTCTTTCCCAACAGAGGTCGTATGATCAGTGGTCACAGGGTTACCACCTTTGATGAAAGTAAGAAAAGGTTGCACTTTTCAAAAAGTGTGTTGAACATAAATTGAAGGACTTTCTTATAATCCAGCCCAATGGTCTTGTCACTACCTGGACATTACCAGTCCGGACAAATGGTCTTGTCACTAGCGAGACCTAAGCAAACCAGACCAGTGGTCTTGTCACTAGTGAGACCTAACCATACCAGACCAATGGTCTGGACCTAACCAACCTAGACCAATGGTTTTATCACTAGCTGGACCTAACCAATACAGACCAATGGTGTTGTCATATGAGATACTAGAGGCATTAGCGCTGGTTCATGGTTCTAACCTGGGGTCAGAAGACCCCTTGCTTACCACTAGTTTGCAGCCTTGTGTAGCCGGCTGAGATATCATCCGAGCTGCACCATGTTTGTGTATCAGCTGTGACATCGTCCGAGTCATGCCATGTTTTATTTCTAACCTGCGTGACATCGTCTGAGCTTTGCCATACGCACCCCACTAAGTGAAGAATTATGGTACCATAAAATGTATAACTTAGTTTTCCTCTTGCTGAAGTAGGTCACTACCTTCATGTAGTTAAACTTTCCAAGTTTTCTGTTACCGAAGTTGAGTGTACGTTCATAACACTCAGTTGACATTGGTATTGCTTCAGAAGGGTGTACCAGATCTCTGTGAAGCAGAAGACTACAGAAATTTATGTAGAAACTGAGTGTGAAATGGGTGAGTAGTCGTCATAAGAGCATTGTTGCTGCGGTATCTTTCCTCCCACTCTCTCCTCACTCTGCTGTTGAATGGCTGGCCCGCTGGTGGATGATGTGTTCACATGGCTGGTAATACAGTGAATGTATAATGCGCTAACTGCGGTATGGACAAACATTATTGTTAGTCATACCCCTCCCGGGAGGCCTCCCCCAGATGACCCCCAATGTGGTTATTGTTAGTGACAGGGTTAGGTTAGAGCTCAGTTAGGTCATGCAGTGACTTTAATACTAGCTACTTTTGGTGTCAAAATGACTGATAGCAGTGATCTCTCCAGAAATTTTCATCCGTCGTGTGGCAAGAACGAGTAGCCGGGCAGGGAATCTTATGAATATAATAAGATTTCCAATTTATTCCTCTCAGGGCATTACCAATAATATCAGACAGGTAAACATTAAATGAAAAATTGAATATTTTGAACTTATAGTGTTCTACTGTTCGTTCATGTAACATCGGGGCTTACCACTTGGTTGCTATGGAGTGCCATGTGGGTTTCTGCCGTCAGGCAGAATCAAGTGCTTGCATGCGATTCCATACTAATCCAAACATTGCTCGCACATGACACTACGTGATAATTAAAGTAAACATTTAAACTCCAATGTAATTGATGCAGTTACGCTGACAGTAACGTTTTTCATTTAAATAAATAGTTTTACAGTACCAGCATTTAAATTTAAATATATATGTTGGGTATTCACCCCATAGGCTGGTTTGATCCAATACAGCTCCACCAACAGCTGTCATAGGTAGCCTAGGTGTCACTGAAGAGGTATACTAGGGAAATGAGGAGTGAGGTAGTTTCCTGTTGCTTTCCTCATTGAGCCAGAAGTTGCTGTTACATATCAGTCTGCCAAGCCCACTGAAATGCATGCACCAACTGACCCTATGAGCGATATTTTCACACCATTCATAACAGGGACTGTCTGCATAAGGAACGGTATTATTAGAATCGCTCATACCTCAGTCACTTTCATATTGTCAAAGCCAAGGAAGAGACTGAAACAGGTCGGTGAAAGAAACAAATTTATTCTAGCCCATACCAGAAGACATAGTGCACTGTAAACACTACATCCTGCCAGCAAAGGCTATATATGAATTAATATTACCTAATTAGCTGGGCGGTATGTAAAAATGGCAGAGCGGTGCCCCGATAAAAAGATCCTAGGGAGAACGCTGGGTAGGGTGGGTTGGGTTGACTTGACTTATTTTGTGCAGTGTGCCTGTGTTTAATTGCTGAAGTCGTTTCCATAAAATCTGGCAGGCATACATTTTGTCAGCTGCAGTCGCTTAAGTGCGTCCAGTATTCGGGAGATAGTAGGTTCGAACCCCACTGTTGGCAGCCCTGAAAATGGTTTTCCGTAGTTTCCCATTTTCCCACCAGGCAAATGCTGGGGCTGTACCTTAATTAAGGCCACGGCCGCTTCCTTCCCACTCCTAGCCCTTTCCTGTCCCATCGTCGCCGTAAGACCTATCTGTGTCGGTGCAACGTAAAACAACTATCAAAAAACATTTTGTCAGGTTTCTGTAATAAGTTTGCTTTCGGTGTGCCAGTTATTGGCCCACAACATTCTAGTCCAGTGGAGAGGCTGCCTCCTGTCTGTGCTGGACTGCATCATTTTTCTGTTAGGGGTTATCTCCAGTGCTGTAGTCCCAAAATTCTCACGGGGTATACTCTTAAGACATGGCATGACAAATCCCGGATGCAAGATCACCCTGACGTTTAAAATTAGTGGGTTACAGTTACAACAAACTTCCTTTGGCATAAATCAGGCATATATAAATTTTATGATGAAAACTAAGAAATCCATATTTGAATGCACTAGTTTGAAAATCTTAATTTGCTTACAGAGCAGGTTTCTACTGGACCTACTTCCAGCTATTTATATTTTTAAAAAAACAATCCAAAGTGTCTCTCTTTTAGTTTGGGATCACACTTTTCACTGGAACAAACTTTTGAATTGGTGTATGTTGCAGTACAATCATTTTGCAGCCATGTCTTCATATATTTCTCAGGCTTAAATCGGTTAACTGGTGAGGCATTTTGATGTATGAACATAAGGCTGGAGGCGTAAACAATGAACAGTGCTGACCTTAAATAAGTTAAATAATAAATAATGTTATTCATCAAGCTGAACCTTCGATGGTCATGATTACGAACATAGCTGGAGAGTTAAAACTCACTGACAGAATAGCGAAATTAAAAATAAAAGAAGCCAAACTTGAAGGTATATGCATGAAATCAGAAGGCATACTCTAATGAATGGAGAACCAGAGGGCATATGGCGTATACTCTCGTTTACAGCCCTGGTTATCTCCATTGGCCTTTATCACAAGGTGGTTTCTTCCTTATTTTACTGAGTGAGTTGGCTATCTGGTTAGGGGTGCTCAGCTGTGAGCTTGCATTCGGAAGATAGTGAGTTCGAACTCAACTGCTGTTAGCCCTGAAGATGGTTTGCTGTGGTTTCCCATTTTCACACCAGGCAAATGCTGGACTGGGGCTGTGCCTTAATTAAGGCCACGGTTACTTCCTTCCCAATCCTGGCCCTTTCGTATCCCATCGTTGCCACAAGATCCATCTGTGTCGGTGTGACGTTAAACCAATTATGAAAATAAAAAAATCTTCCTTATTTAAGCCCAAGAACAAGGGTTGTCTCCTCTGCGAGCTTTGCCATACAAAAGGACTCCTTCTCCGCCATTGCTGCTGTTGAGGTCTTTACCAGAGCCCCGTTAGCACTCACAATTCAGGTTTCCCATAGGGTCTTCACAGTTACCGTGGCAGTCATGGGGCACACGTAGTCCTCGCTGTACATCACCCCTACAGGTAATCTCTACTTCATACCATTGTCTGCCTCCCACAACGTGGATGATGGGTTGGCTGTACGGGAGATGAGGGTTAGTTACTCTTTCAAAATTACTGGTAGTGACGGGTTAGACTTTGGTTTGCTGGAAAGCATTGTTAGCGGTGCGGGTTAGGCTAGAGTTCTATTGGGAGAAACCTATGGCATATTCAGGGAGTATCGCTGCGTGTTGGCAACCCTAACAGTTCTCTGTGCCGTAGAATGTCTGGATGGAGAAGCGGAGACAGCATGTGATGCTGGTGGCTGAAAGAAAAGATCATTCCTTCTTGATTGCTTGGGTCATCAGTCCCCTCTCCTAATTAATATATTTCATTACATAGCAGTGAATGATGAATGCACCAGGGATGTGTTGCCTATGTTTCTGAGGAGAAAAGGGATGTCTGTGAAGTGTAGAAAACCAAAATTAGGGTGAATTAACTTCATGAGCTTCCTCAAAATTTGCTTGAAATGTAAATCCATGTGTGTTACTTCTGTGTCTCTGGCTGAATTTGATGAAATTGTTTGTAAGAACTCGTTCTTTTCCCTCGTCAGATGCCTAAAGAAGTCCATACCACAATATTTTATTATAAAATAGTAGATTGGTGTCATAAAATTGAGTGGAATTTTAAATAAATCTCAGTGTTTTTAACGAGTTGAAGTGTTTTGATTCCGTGGTTTCCCATGCGTAGGTTATACCTTAATTAAGGATTGTTAAGTGTTCTATTTTCATGCTGGTGTGTATGTGTACTATGGTCTGTCTAGTCAAAATATTCACACATTTCTCTTGATTGGGAGTTATTTATGTCTATAATTCATGTATTATGTTTAAACAATTTCAGAGATAAAGATCACATCGATTCGACAGATCGCTAAGTTGAGAGATTCTGAGTCGTTAAAAAAGATAATGTTACAAATTGAAAGTTGCAGTACAAGGATAAGGAAAGCAGAAGAAATTATTGGTCCAGTGGAGTCTGATCCAGAGTATCAGCTAATTGTTGAAGCTAACAACTTAGCTGTAGATATTGATAATGAAATTGGTAAGTTTGTATCTGTAAAGTGTAAGTGTTTAAGTTTATTACAGACTCCTTTTTTTATGCTGTCGTTTTGTTCTGTTGTAAAGTATAGTGGTTTGAGTGAAGAAGCTGATTTGCAGTTTACTTGTAGTTGCTCTTAACCCATTCATGTCATGTGGTCTGGTCTGGTCTGGTCTGGTCTGGTCTGGTCGCGCGTGGTGTTTTGCCGCATGAATCAAATGACGAGCTTAGCTCGCAGGGACACAGTACCTCGCTTATCTTCATATATTAGATTCCCTTTCAAATATCATTTCTAACAATACACACTGTAGAGAACTAGAGGCATGTACTGTTGGTAAACAGTGCTGTCTGTATTTCTGTGTGACACTGGAATTGTTGAATAACAGTTTATTTTCATTGGTATTCAGTATTCTTTATGCAGTAGAACCGGTTTTGTGGTGATGTCGACGAGGGTTTGAATGGCGATTATGGCAGTAATGACGTTTTGGAAAGAGTTCGAGGATAGTGATAGCAACAGTGAAAGTTACTAAAGTGAGCAGAATATTTAAGAAAGTGAGAGTGAATGTGCTGCGCCAGGTTCTTCCAAACACACACCTGGCCGATGATGCAAAAGAACCATAGTGGTTGGAATTGGAGAAAAAAAAGAGGATAATTCTGACATATCCATTTTGTGGATACAGCAGTGTTTCAGAAATACTTATGAAAAACATGTAGTTCGCTCACCGTCCAAAATTGTGATGTTTTTAGAGTACACAGGTCCGCTCTTTTTGAAATTATTTCAAATCAAACATTTGTATCACACCAGTTGTCACTCAAGTAATGAAGAATGGGTAAGTCATAACCGTCGATGGCATGAATGCGAAATTTGATTAATTATCTGCATTAATTTCTGTTTTCGTTTTTGTGTGACACTGACTTACTGACTTAATTCCTATTACTCCTGGGTGGAACATAGGACATATACAAGAGCTCTCCATCTGACTCGATTTGCTGCCACAGTTTTGATATTTTTCCAGCACTTCCCAACTGACGCCGCCTCCTCTTCTACTGTTTGACGCCATGTTATCCTTGGTCTCCCTCTTCTTTTAGCCCCTTGAGGATTCCATTGAAGAGCCTGTTTTGGAATGCTGTCAGGACCTTTATGCAGTGTGTGACCTATCCATCTCCATTTACTTTCTTTTATCTGGATTTCAGCCTTGCGTTGTTGGGTACGCTCCCACAATTCCTGATTTGATAAAATATCTGGCCATCGTACTCCTAGGATGGTTCTTAAACATCTGTTAATGAAAGTCTTGACCTTGCGTGTTATCTCTCCAGTCATCTTCCACGTTTCACACGCGTAGAAGAGCACTGATTTCACATTTGTCTCTTAGTCTTTGTTCTCAATTCTCTGGACTTCCACACCAGCCAGAGATGGGCAAAGGCCCCTTTGGCCTTGTTTACCCTATTTTGGACATCTTCATTTGCCCCTCCACTTCTAGGAATAATACTTCCTAGGTAAGAGAAGTTGTCACCTCGCTCTATGATATAGATGTTGATTCCCATAGGGAACCTGAAGTATTTGTCGTGAATGAGTAAATTTATAATACCAATGTAAATGGTCTGTTATTGGACATAATAAATTTCTCAGTCATATGTCTAAATGAGTGGGATAATACAGACATATCATCTGCACAATCCAAATCTTACAGACGATCCGCCATCCCCCATTGTATTCCCCTCTGCTTCCCTTCAACCACTTTTCTCATGACCTGATCTAATATCAACAAGAACAGCAAAGGTGAAAGCAGGCACCCTTGTTTCACTTCCGACTCTATTTGAAAGGACTCTGAAAGGTCTCCATCATGTTCCACTTGGCCGGTATAACCTCTGGATAGCATTTTTACCATGTTGATGATTTTTGTTGTAACCCCATACCCCTGCATCGCTCTCCAGATTGCTTGGCGCTGTACACTATCAAAAGCTCTTTCAAAGCCAACGAATGCCAAGTACAGTGAAGACTGATATTCCATGGACTGTTCTACTATAATTCGTAAGCTATTTATTTGGTCTAAACAGGATCGGTGTTCTTTAAAACCCGCCTGCTCTTTCCGGACCTTAGCCTCCAATGGTTCTCTCAATCGGTTCAGTATGATTCTCAAAAATACTTTACTTGGTATAGACAAGAGTGTAATTCCTCACCAGTTGGTGCAACAAGTCAGATCCCCCATCTTTGGTAGTTTATTAAAAATGCCCTTCTAATCCTCTGCGGGGTGTCTCCATCTTCCATTCGTCTTTGAACAATGGCAAAAGCATCTCAGCTGTCAACTTGTTGTCTACATTCAACACCTCCGTCACAATATTATCCACGCCAGGTGCTTTGCCTGCCTTGCAGCTTTTCATTGACTTTATGATCTTGCTCTTCTTCGGCAGGTTGATACTCGCTCTCAATTCTGGAACCTCTTAACAGTCTTCCTCTCCTTGATCCTCCTGTATGACTTTGTTTAGCACTTCTCTGAAATGCTCCTTCCATCTTCTCATTTGTTCTTCACTATTCGTAAGCTTCTTACCTTCCTTGGATTTTATTGGCCTGCGCTGATTGAATTTCTTTTGAGACGGCTGTTTTGTAATGTTGTAGATTTGTTTTGAGTCTCCTTTAAGTGCTGCCTCCTGCACCTACTCTGCTAGGCTATTTACCTGATTCCTTGTATCATTTCTTGCTGCTTTATTTATTTGTTGGTTCATTTCACTGAACTGTTCTATCAAGCTTCTTTTCTTTGTTTCATCTTTGCAGTGACCTAGCTTTGTTTCAATATCTCTTCTATCTTCTTCCAGATATTGTCTGCTATCCATACCATTCTTCTGTTTTGCTTGAATCCCAATATCTCCTCACTTGTATTCAGGAAGGCTGATTTTATCCTTTCCCATTTTTCATTCACTCTCATTTCTTTTGGGACTCCTCCTGCATTATCTAGATCGAGTGAACTGTATCTATTCTTCAGCTTGATTACAAAATCCTTTTTAACGTCAGCATCTTTAAATTTTTCAACGTACTTCGTAGTTACTGCTTTCGCCGCTCAGATGTCGGATTCCAACTCTCGTGGACCCAACTATAATATCATTCCACACCATCTCTCCACTGACAGCTGGGAACACACCTCTTAGTCGAGCAGCAGCTTGCCTAGTTTCTCCCAAGTCTTCCCAGCCCAAACTTTGCAACATTTTGGTAATGCTACTCTTTTGTCGGAAATCACTCAGAATAAATTGAGTTGCTTTTCTTTGGATTTGTTCCAGTTCTCCCCTACACTGGAACGTACTGTAATTGTGGTTTTACCAGACTCTTATATGCCCTCTACTTTACATCCTTACTACAGCCCCTAAATCCTCTCATAACCATATGAAGAGATCTGTAAACTTTATTTATAATCCTGTTTATGTGATTACCCCAATGAAGATCTTTCCTTGTTTTAACATCTAGGTACTCACAGGTCGGTCTCTATGAGGAACTTTCACGCATCCGGGAGATAGTGGGTTCGACCCCGACTGTCGGTAACCCTGAATATGGTTTTCCGTGGTTTCCCATTTTCACACCAGGCAAATGCTGGGGCTGTACCTTAATTAAGGCCATGGCCGCTTTCTTCCCATTCCTAGGCCTTTCCTGTCCCATCGTCGCCATAAGACCTATCTGTGTCAGTGCGACGTAAAGCAAATAAAAAATTTAAATTAAAAAAAGATCCTAGGACTGTGTGTCAGTGCTCTGGATAAGTCTTTTCTACACCCTTCATTGCCCTTCCCTTTGTGAAATATTTAGACCGATTTTTTTCTCTCTTTTTCTCTCTTATGATTGCAATTGAGAGGAGATAGTTGTCACTACCAAACAATAATTGTCACCAGCACCACCTACTCACCCCCATATTTGATCAGTTTTGTTTTTGTTTGAGATCATTCTCTCAGGGTGGATCTATTCAGTTTCATTGTAATAAATTACGTATGTGCTGTATTTCAGATGAAAATGCAACTAGCAAAAACAAATAAACAAAAAAACTTTCACCCCCATCAACATGGTAATTAATATTAAGGTGACTTTTCCTCTTTGTGAAACTCACAACCTTATGTTTCAACCCATTTGCCATCATACCATTACCTGCTGCCTATCTCACAACATTGTCGAGGTCTTTTTTGAGTCCCTCACAATCTTGTATCTTATTTATTACACTGTATAGTTTAACATCATCTGTTCTCTGATTCTAGTTCTCTACTCATATGTAGGCCTATATAAGAAAACATAAAAGCCTTGAGGAATTGACCTCTTAATGCTTACAGGATCAGATAATGCTTCACCTACTCTTCACTGAGTATGTTAAAAGAAATTCTGGGACCCATTCTGACTACAATGGAGTTAATTACCTAAACCATATGCATTAGGAACTATTTCTAAATCCACGTTTTATTCCCTGTTATTTAAATTTTTCTCAAGAAATTGGTGGATTATATTAAAGAAAAATCTTTGCTTTTCTTAATGGGCGACTTCATTATATTCTATTGTGATGTCTTTTTTTCTTCTAGCTGTCATCCATCGTTTTGTTCGTGACAAGTACTCGAAACGTTTCCCAGAGCTTGAATCCCTTGTAGTTGGTCCTCTAGAGTATGTAATGACTGTAAAGGAACTGGGGAATGATTTGGATAAAGCTAAAAATAATGAAGCCCTACAGCAAATCCTTACTCAAGCTACTATCATGGTTGTATCTGTGACAGCCTCTACTACACAAGGGTAAGTCAGTAGGTAAGTGTTCAATATTAACCCATTAGGTGGGGAGCTCGGTACACACCGACTCACTCCAAGGTGGGGAGAAATTTCCCTAATTGAAGAAAATATTTAATTACTTAAGAGCAGTCTTAGACTAATGAACTACAGAAGGCCCCTAAGAGAAATATTTACTTGAATATAGTGTATTTAATTGTTGAAAATTCCTATTTTAATTTTTCAATGCTTTGTGCAAGAATGTACTAAGTGCTTTCACACTGTGATACCGAGCTTGCTTCTTCCTGATAGCAAAGCACTGGTTTTCGTTTATATAGTAACTTATATTTTAGGCAGTTTACTCACAATTTCTGCCTGGAAATAAATTTTTCTGTATGTGCAAATTGTAGATTTACAAAGTTTACATGTACTTAAAAGATTTGTAATGGAATAAATTTTAATACTCACTAAATTTTTTATGTTCATTAGCGATTTTGAGGGATCCAGTTTATATAACTACAATTCATAAGTGACATGCAAGACTGTATTACACTACATTCATAAGTGACATGCAAGACTATATTACACTACACTACAGGTAATATTTACGGTATTTTCAGTCTTCACAGTTTTATGTCTTTTACAGCTGTTCGTTATGATACACACGGAGTCACATCATGTTACATACCCTGCCCCAGCTTTGCATAATTTGTATGATTCTATTCCAAAGCGCAATCGTTTTCTTGGTGTGAAAACTTTCCACTCTGGCCACCCTTTCCATAACAGCAGGTTCTGGTATAAGTTTCCAAAAATTTTGATACCAGATGGTCAAATATCTTGTATATTACGGTAGGAATATGTCCATTATACGTCTCATTGTCAGAGAAATGTACAAAGCTGTGGAGGAAAATCTAGTAATGACAATAATAGTAATAGTGTTTATGCTTTACGTCCCACTAACTATTTTTATGGTTTTTGGAGACGCCGAGGTTCCGGAATGTTGTAAATCTACCGAAACGAGGCTGATGTATTTGAGCACCTTCAAATACCACTGGACTGAGCCAGGATCGAACCTGCCAAGTGGGGTCGTAAGACCAGTGAGCGCCTCAACCGTCTGAGACACTCAGCCCGGCAAGGAAAAATCTCTTCTGCGTCATCAGTTCATAAAAAATAGGCGTAGTGAACAAGCGATTGCGAGAATTATGTCCTAATTTAGGTGTCTGTACAATACCCTGCGGCAAAAGTATGCTCATAAGGAGATTTATGTCATCCTTATTTGTTCGGACCCGGTCTTGGTCTCGACTCCTTCGTTTCATCTTATTAAACTGGGTTTTATGTACGATTTTCTGCTGAGCATCTTTTGTCTGTTCAGCTATGTTCTGGCATATGTCATCATCAAAAAATAATTCAAATATTTCACTTGATTTCCTTTTCCCTAAAAGCTCTCCCTTTACATCATGATGGAATTTTGGATCAAAGCGAGACAGTCTATTTTCAGTTCAGGTTGACAAAGAAGTTGCACTGGTTGTAATATTATCAGTATTATTGTCGTCACTGTCATGATCGCTACTTGAACTGGAATAGAACACAAATAGTCTTTTTCATGACTGGTGAGTATTCGCATCAGCTGGGCCCGAACCCTGTACATTCAAGCTTGCGGTATTTGTTCCTAGTAGATTCCCGTCGCTTACAAATTTCCGTTCGGCAGAACTTACTTCACTAAGGTCACAATCATCCCCACTAAATTCCAACATTTCGTTTATCATGACCCGTAAATCATCTTCCTCTAACGGTGGGAGCCGGTAATTCCTTTTTAGAAATTTTAGTGGGGAAAATGTAAGATAAAGAATGGAATAGAACTGTGGTCTCTGCAGTTTGGAAGGAAATCATGAATTTTGGCTGTATTACAGAACACATGCATGCGATAATAAATGTTGTGTATCTCATGGTAAACACACACTCCATTCGTGAAGAATGAACTCAAGGCTGGCAACTGAGAAAAAAATATTATTAGAATCAGCGGATATATTCGCATTTCCTGCCGAGCAAGCGACTTTTAGCCGCGGATCTCGCAGCCTCTCCCACCGAATGGGTTTAGAATTAAGATTGAGTTGAGATATTTTGCCTGCTCTTGATGTCTGAGACTGAGTGTTTTAGGGCATTACATTCAGTAAAGGACTATGTTAGATATTTGTTTACCGGGCGAGTTGGCCGTGCGCGTTGAGGCGCGCGGCTGTGAGCTTGCATCCGGGAGATAGTAGGTTCGAATCCCACTATCGGCAGCCCTAAAGATGGTTTTCCGTGGTTTCCCATTTTCACACCAGGCAAATGCTGGGGCTGTACCTTAATTAAGGCCACGGCCGCTTCCTTCCAACTCCTAGGCCTTTCCTATCCCATCGTCGCCATAAGACCTATCTGTGTCGGAGCGACGTAAAGCCCCTAACAAAAAAAAAAGATATTTGTTATGGAATACACCAGGAATTTTTTTAGTGCTTTCCCTCTCAAATTGGGCAGTCACTTCTTTTTTTTGCATTCTGGCCCCAAGATAGTTGGTTCAATTGTGATTGACGTCTGTTGCATTTGATGACATAAGGGCGACAAACCAGTATCGCTGGCTTTTAGCATATGCAGCTGTGCAAAATTCCATCACTCTGGAGTTTCGTAAAATCTGTAGCAAT
Source organism: Anabrus simplex (assembly GCF_040414725.1). NCBI lineage: Eukaryota > Metazoa > Arthropoda > Insecta > Orthoptera > Tettigoniidae > Anabrus > Anabrus simplex. Next base: position 53,177,549 of record NC_090277.1, read on the forward strand.
TAAGTTAAACAAATATTAATTTTAATGTTACCATTGTTTACACGGCCCATAATTGTAGACATGATATAGGCTTTTTTGGCTTAGGCCCTGTCAAGAAAATAAGGTGAAATTCTTCTGAAGACGCAGAGCAAATTTCTCTGCGAAACATAAAGAATTTCACCTTATTTTCTTTACATGGCATGAGCCCAACATGCCTATATCTTGTCTAAAATTTGTATTTTCTGAAATACTTCCTCTCATGCAGAGGCTGCCTAAGTATACTTTTTCATTCATTTTTAGAAAAGAAGTAGATATACTTGAGAAATTTAACCCTTCGCGGGCGGAGACATATATATATGGTCGACTTTTCTTACACTCTGGGCGGAAACATACGTATATATGTTCCGTTCGAAAATCGCAGGTTTATTAGCAGAGGAGGTACCCAAGTATGTTCAGAGATGGCAGAAGCTGTTCTCTCAACTCTTCCAGTGAGGGAAATCCTCGCAGTATCTTGCTGAAATTGTTCTCCTGTTTGTGGGAGTTATGTAATACATACGTTGCATGACACAGTTTTCTCGTGTGCGTACTTTTTGCATATTTTCATGGTTTACCGGTAAAATGGCATCGCGAAAACGGATCAGGGATGCATAGTGTTATTATTGGATGATACGGTTGAAGAAGAGTCTGATTTTAGTGAATGTGAGTCTGAGGATGAAAATTCTTTCTCCAGCTCGTCTGAGTGGAACCACGACACAAGTGATACTGACACAGATAGGGACAGAGCGGACAACTGGACGGACATGAGTAATAGCGACCCTGGGCCAACAAATATTATTCCCGTTTGTAATATTGATCATCGGCCAATATTATCATCACACTTTGATACTGATATGCTTGCTGTATTTTCATCTTTTTTTTTATTATGAAATATTTGATGATATTCTCAGTGAAACTAAATTACCTGGGGACAAAAGTAAAATACAGGCAACACCGACCACAAATAAAGCAGAATGAGAAATTGGCATCGTCCAACATTGCGTGACATAAAGGCATTTATTGGTGTCACATGGGGCTTCACCCCTTGCCAGATGTCGAAGACTACTTTACGACGGCCTGGGTTAACAAAATGCCATTTTCTGGGATGATTTTTTATTTATTTTCTGGAATCTACACTTTGCTCATGGGGAAGGAAATATGCCTCTGAAAAAGGATGAACACATACAGGGTGTTCTTGAGAAAATTAGCCACTGTCACGAAATAAAGTGGAGTGTGCCTTGTGCCGTTCTTCCAATGAAAAAGTGATTTTACGAATTTTATTTTGCATTAGAACCGCGTCAAGTTTGGATTTCCACTCCTAAAAAAGTTATGTGGTATATTTTCATGGTTTTAGTAAGTTTCCCAAAGTTTCTTGGTGGAGAATGCAGTTCTTTGCTCTTCAGACAACTTTGCACTACGTCTACTTTTTCTTTACTCTTCATCCCATGTACCCAGGTCCTGAATTTCCTTCTTTCTTGAACAAGTGTCTTGGAGACACTGGTTAAATCGTCCTTCCCTACATTTGCCATTATACAAGGGTTGGTTTTTACATTCTGGCAGCTATACATGGTACATGCATGGTTCTGAGTTTCATAGGCCTGCGATGTAGTCACCAGTGTTACATACAACTAAGATGACAAAATAAAGGAATACTGTAAATCCAGAAAGACTGACAAGTATTAACCATGGTCCTAAGTGGATGAAATGATATGTGCAATTAGGTTACCATTTCAATTTCTGAAATGTATCTTATTTAAAAAAAAAAATGTAACAGTGTACTTCGATGCAAGGCAGCCTCTGCATGAGAGGGAGTATTTCATTAAATATTTTGGACATATACGTGCTGTTGGGTCCCGTTGGCATTGCCCAGTCTATCGATGGTGCAAAGAGAATGGTCTGTGGCCTGTAAAAAGTTTTCATTTGTACAGAAACACTTCCTGCATAGTGGCTCCTTCATCTTGGGGTTAGATAAGTCCCAGGGACTTAAATCCGGAGAGTATTGGGGTGGGGGGATGGGTGATAAAGCAACTCCCCCCCCCCAGGATTGACAATTCAGACACAACTCCTGTTGTGTGTACCCTAGCATTGTCATGCAGAACGAAAGGTGGGTTATCCAAGAAGTATTTCTGTTTTCTTCTCAGAGTTGCTCGCAGATTGTTTTGCAAAAATGATCAGTAGTATGCCACATTAACAGTCTGCCTTAAGGAAACGGAATGTGTTACGATCACACCATCCCAATCATAAGCAAGGATTAGTTTTGTTTTCATATTGGTGGGGTTCTGCCAAACTGTTCGTTTGCATGGTGACCCGTGATGATGCCATTTGTTTGATTGGCGTTTCAGCTGTGGTTCAGAAGATTTAGCCCAGGTCTCATCATTGCTAATGATACGCTATAAGAAGTCCTCTCCTTCACACTCATAGTGCTGCAAGTGCGTTCGAGAAGCATCATATCGCAGCCATTTTGGCATGTCTGTTAACTTGTTGACTGTCTTTCGTGAGCACTTGCTCACAGCTGCTCATCTTCACCTGGCCACTGTGAATGGATGTGGAGGGGGAAGAGCAAGGTCATGTGCTTTGAGGGAGCCGACGCAGGTCAGCAACCTTTGGTAAGAATGACGGACCCCGGCACCATTGCACAGCTGCACTTTAGCATGGTTACCAAAACTTGAAAACCAACCTAATGTATTATTCAAGAAATAATAATTAACGGAATAATTATTCGACTGTAGCATTGGTTTAATTTTTCTTGGCTCAGCAAGTTGGCTACATTGTACCGATCCCATAATTGTGAGCTTGCATTTGGGAGATGGTGGGTTTTTGCACCAGACAAATACTGGGGCTGTTGTTTGATTAAGGTCACAACTTCCATCATCCCAGTTGCAGGCCTTTCCGATCCCAGTGTCGCTGAAAACCTGTATGTTACAGATTTCAATTCCCACACTTGCTGTGCTCGAGGCTCCTCTGAGTCTCCCACTTCCTTGGGTAAAGGTTGGTGGTCTTACCCTTCAGTTCATCTTATCTCCCCCCTACAGTCCATTTCTATGCCCATTATTGCTCTTGATTGCCAACGGTAGAGCATCTGCTGGCATGATTTGCATTCCAATGATTGTGATATGCATTCAGAAAGAGCCTTTCTTCCTGTCTAAAGTCGAAAGTGTGGTCAATACGATATTATTACTGTATAGAAATGAATAATCCATGTGCCTTACTTTTAGATTTGATTTGATTTATTTATTTATCATTAACAGAGTTATTACTTCTCCAATTACAGATTATATAATAAATAATAACAATATTAACAGCACTTACTACTGCTGCTGCTGCTGCTACTACTACTACTACTACTACTACTACTACTAACTAAGCAGTATATACATATTTGCTAAAGACATATGGAGAATAAGTTTGTTTTAAGAAATGCATCATAATCTTCACATGCTGTTGGGTGGGCAACCTGCTCATCAGAATTGGATGCCGTTATGCATCACTAGACCAAGCGCCAAAAGTTGGTTGCGAGATAATCGCGTTTAAATTTGGTTCTATGTGTAAATTGGAGCGAACATAATTTTGCTAATATGGTATTACTGGTGTTGTAGGATAATAGATTGTGCCTTCTCACCAAATTTCAACATTTTTGTACTCGCACTACATAGATTTTCTTGAATTAATGGCGCGTATAGTCTACTGATGCAATTTAAGGTTCTTCTCAAGTGCGAATAATGCATCACGATGCTACACCAATAACCCCTACCTGTTGAGTATCTACTGAGTAAAACTTCAAAAAATATAACGTGGCGGCAGCCATGATTAAAAACTGAATCTCCTACTGTCTGAAAAGGCCCGCTAAGTGCTTGATCCACCACGAGCCGCGCCACAACTCCGGTACATTATTCAAGTTTTAGATGAGAAATTCTAGAAGGGAAGCTATTCTCTAAAGTCGTTGCTATAACGACTTACTGATTATAGGAATTTCAACTTATCTGAGTCAAATACAAATGGTAAGACATGAGCCATTGTAGTCTATACAATTTTTTAATGGATTTTCCTTCACGATAGGCCTATTATATTCTGAGAGTACAGTAAGTTATTGACGTGATGTTTTTAAGACTTGTTCTGTTCTGCTTGAGACAGAAAATGTGATTAAAGATATTTTCTCCCATAAATACACACAAATCACTGGACAGGTAATAAGATTGTTGCTCTCAGTTCATTCATTCTCGAAATCAGGATCTCCATTAAATCCCTCTACGTCATCCACGATATCAGAATCTGCTTGAAGATTCTGGTAAAATTGTTTTGCATCTGCAGGTATTAAGTGCATCAGCGAACCAAAGTCTCTTAGTTTGGCTTCAGAGATAGGTTTTCCTTTTCGCCACGAAGGTATTAATGCCTGGTGAAAGGGAACTCTAGTTTCCCGTGGTCGCCCCTGTCTTGACTTATATAGATTTACTTCCTGAGATTCACCATCAAATTCTAGAGAATGATTCTCAGATGCAACCTTCTTAGCAAGCTGCATTAGTAGCATTGTCCTACTTACTTTTGGAAGTACTTGATACATCGCTGAACTTCGTCACTTGATAAACCACTCAATGTATCACCACGTAAAAATGTCAGCACTATCGAAAACGTGGGCTCCCTCGCTGTCATCCGCGCACAATGTGAGGAATGTGGCACTTGGTCTAATGACACAAACTGGAATGTCGCATAGTCTACTGATGCAATTTACATTTTTACTTATTCCCGCTTTGTCGCTTAGGTTTTCAGTGTACTAACAACTAACGGCCTCTTATAATGCAGTGGGGAATTTTTTATAAATAGTTCAAGCCTTCCTCTACAAGATGGCGCTAAAATCTCAATTTTCGTCAAATGGCGCTTAGTCTACTGATGCATAACGGCATCTAATTGTCACATGGTTTGTTTACCTTCTCCTGATATTTGAAATCGGCTAGTTTTTCCGATATGTTATAAAGAGAGTGCCATCTAGTATTAGCTGTTGTGCGAAATGCCCAGCGATTACAGTTTCGTTCTTTGAAGTCTCATTTTGGTATTTCGCCAGCCGCGAGAATCACTTTCTCTGACATTGAACTTTCTTCTTGCTGTGTGGCTTCTATGTTCTCTGCGTGTTCAATAACCCTAAGCTTTTCTTCAGCCTTGAGTGAGCAATTATGTCAACTTGTAGCCATACTTAATACGGTGTTAGCAATTCACTTATTCACTTCTAGCGTGCTGCTGACGCCACAAAGACCAAGGCCAGACAACGCTGTAGTATAAGAGGAGGATCTATTGTTTGAGGCAAAGCGGGCGCCAGCCTTATTTCAAATAATGCTCCCACCCAAGTATTTCTTTGCTAAATTCTGTGGAGTATTCACATATATAGTAGAACTTCAATAATTCGAAATCGGTTCATTCAAAATCTCGCCTAATTCGAAGAAGCTGTCGATCCCGGAAACATGAGGTACGGTTTTGCATGTTATTTAAATTGTTTAATTTGAAATACAGATAATTTGTTATTCGAAGAATGTCAGTCCCATTACCCAAATTCCGTCTTTTAATTCGAAACTGCCTGTACATTTTGAAAAAAATGGTATTTTATAGAGTAATTTAAATTCAAAATTTCTCCGCGCCATGAAAGAACACGTCTTTCGGAATGTGCAGGGTAGCTTTCCGCACTTTCACTCACTTCGGTGTGTCTACATTGTGTTTCAAATGTGCTAAGTTCGAGTGAAATCGTAATCCTTTTGTATTCAGCGTTTTAAGGAACGCCGTAATATCATGTAACATGCAGTATGCGGAGAAACATGATCCGTGAACACTGGCGATGCCGACAGTTGGCGAAAAAACGTGGCTAATATAGTCTGTTCGTGCGCACCATACAGTATAGAGCAAACGCCTGAAAAGCCTTACATCTGATATGTTTTTGACATGCTCTGTTGGTGAAAAATATCTAATTCCCTCCATGGGAATTTAGAAATTTCCATTTGGAATTGCTAGGCGGGCAATAATTCCATTATGGAGATTTATCTCCCGTATGCAGTTATCAGACTGTGCCTCATATATAGGCTTCTGATAAACTCACCTGCATACACCCAGCGTCAGTGGGTAGGGTCTGACACATCCCTCTCTGACGAGTCTAGTGTCAGACCTAAGACGAAACGCTGGTCAATGGAGCAAACGCCTGAAAAGCCTTACATCTGATATGTTTTTTCCATACAATATTGTCAGTGCCGATGAAACTGCGTTTTTTAAATTTTGTAATGCCGAGCCCAAACGGACTTGCGGTTTTAAAGGAGAGAAGTGCCAGCCGGGAAATCATACAAGGGTAGGGGTCTCGTACTGTGTTGCAATGCACATGGAAGCGAGACACTTCCTTCCCTCGTCATGTGAAAGTTCGATAGGCCACTATGTTTTAAGGGCGTCAGACACTTTCCATGCATGTACAAGGCATCTAAAAATGCGAACACTATAGTAATCCAACAGATAAAGCATTTGCACAGGAGAACCAGTATAAATTGTCCATTATTGAATAATGTAAATGCACCTTGTTGGATACATTTCGGAAATAGTGTTTTCCACGGCATTTGAAGGATTTAAACTGAGAATCGAGGTGATTGCATGCATTAATGGGTCTCAGAATACTTTGTGACGCGACAAGAGTTGGCATTTTGAATTACGAGACAAGGCGGCCATGGACAAGTGGCATTGCGGGAAATTGTACAAGGATAGTCACTGTACTGTATTGTAATGTAGATGGAAGCGAGTGACTTTATCCCTTACATAAAATCAGCTTCATGGTCCATATCGCACTTCAATAGATTCACAATTAAGTATTTATTTATTTTCCACCTAGTCGATACAATGATTGCTTAAGGCAATTTAATAGTTAAAAGTAGTACATATTTCATATATTATCAACATCTTCAGCCACATAACACTGTTTAGATGAAAAATATATAAATTGACAAAGTAATGCTTTAGAGGAAGTGTCCTTAAAATTAACATAAGATTGACAACATTAAAACAAACAAATAACTCGTTATAGGGCAGTTCAGTAAGCCACGATGTTTTAAGGGCATTAGTACTTTCCATACAAGTACAAGGCATCCAAAATGCATGCAGTATAATAATCCAGTGAATAAAGCACTTGCACAGGAGAGCTGCTATAGATTTTTCCTTGTCTTTGAATCGTTTTCTTTTTTTTTTAATTTTTTAAAAAATATTTCATTGCATGAGGTTATGTTTGCTGGTGAGTTATCCAAGTGTATTATTTGAATACTGTAAATGCATCTTGATGGATGGATACATTTTGGAATTTAAAAAAAAAAATGGTATTTGAAAGGTTTAAACTGTGAATCAAGGTTAATTGCATGCAGTAACGGGTCTTAGAATACTTTGTGACGCCGCTAGTGTTTGCATTTCTTAATTACAATTCGGCGGTTAATTAAAAATCACGTAATTTAAAGTCCGATTTTTGCATCCCAACGACATCGAATTAATGAGGGTTTACCGTGTACGGTATTTCTCTAACATATCTGTGAATCCTTGCTGTAATAATCCATCCTTCCTTACTGCTTTCTCTTGTGCGATTCATTATCTGTATTTAAGAAACTTATTTGGTGACTTGTGTTTTTACAGTATTTTGTTTTGGTTCTAGGTCACTGCTAAGTGATCAAGAAAAGGACGATATATTTGAAGCATGCGATATGGCCATTGAACTGAATAACTTCAAGCTGAAGATTTACGAGTACGTTGAGAGTAGAATGGCTTTTATTGCGCCTAATTTGTCTATTATCGTGGGTGCTTCAACTGCAGCAAAAATTATGGGTAAGAGCATTTAGGCCCAGTTTCTTCAATTTGGTGTTAAATTTTACTTAAGAAATGTTAACTAACAGTTTGACACTTCAGTTAGAAGTTCCCTGTTTCATGGACATGTTTCAAACATTTGTCAGGATTGCAGTTTAAAAGTCTCGTGTCTGTTTGTTCCTGTTGCAATGCACATTTGTTTACATCACTGCATCCAGTTCAACACATCACATGGAGTAAATCACATTTTATCCTTTGTTTTCCATTTTATAATTAATTTTTTTATGCAGTTCTCACTTCCTTTTTCTCTTAATTTTGTGGATTCTTAATCGGAGCGTAACACAGTTTTACTCACTCACCAACCAATCATTGTTCAGTGTTGACATATTTTAATCTTTGTTTTTCCATCCAGTGTGTTTTCAAGCACTTTGGTACCATTGAACAATTCTCTGATCTAACAGTATAGTATGACTACATACCTCTCATAGTCAAGCCGGAATACTCATGTTTTTTTTTTTTTCTTAAGGAAGAGTGCTTTTCATTTTCCTACATGGTTGATTGTTAATTTTAATGGAACTTTTTACTATGAAGACAACAACTTTTAATAAAAGTTATCTTCAGCGTTATGTCTTTATGTCATTGTCAGTTGTATTACAATAGCCGCGAGGTGGGAAGTAGTGTTGGCTTCTGAGTTTATGATTCAAAGTAGTGTATCGATTCATTCAACTGTCCGAGTGAATCGAATTGTAGCAACGGCGAGCTCACGGCACGCGAGTCAGCTGACTCGCAGCAGACAGTGCTGAGTGACGCACTTACGGATCAGTGAAGCACAACACACACAGTTCACTATCAGAACACTGGATATTGGTGGGCAGCCAAACTTCTGCCGTGGACAAGACATATAGATCCACTCGTTATCAGCTCATTTGAAAATAATACTCACTTGCATTCTCTATCCTCTTCTCACAGGGAGGTTTAAATATCTGCCACCTGGATGACAGCCCTAAAGTACTCGTCACGAAAGGTTATACACTAAAAAGCAAATATCACCACCCCATTGTTGCCAACTTGACTAGTTACATATTGAAATTAGACATAACCATCAACAAACAAACTAACTTCATTGTAAGTAACGATAATGGTGATTCCATTACCCAAATAAATGATCAATCAAGATATTAAGTCGATTTTCAAGCTCAGTGAGTAATTAAGGAAATAAAGATGCTCTCTCTACCTCACTCAATTTAATATTATGTATTTGTGCCTTTATTTTGATATACGCATTACTATAAGTGTATTCTATATAATCAAAACTTATAAAATAAAAAAACCATCTTTCCACCACAACAATAATCTCTTGACTATATATTTTTACATTAATTCCACGTTAACTACGGGGCATGTTTCGTCCTGTTTTAGGACAGCCTCAGCCTTGATTCCTAGTTACAGACTAAAAGTTTTAAAAACACAAAGAACAAGTTCTGTTAAAACATTACACAATTAACAGAACTTAATTGAAATATCCTTGTTAATGGGAATAGTAAAATACTAAAGAGTCTTGTGATTCTTATCTTCTTGTTTTGTGTGATATATCTCGTTCATGAGAAAAACGTTCTTACTGAAAAGATGCACTTGTACACTTTGTCTCAAAATCTCTAACCAGTCATAAATCTTTACTCCAGAAATTGTAACTCATAAGAACTATTTGTTGTGAGTGGAGGTGGAGTTCTTACTGTTGGACAAAATGAACCATTTGTTACTTGGAAGAAATGAACAAAACAACTAATGATGATGAATGTCTGGCATACCACCTGGCCAGGTATTGAACAGGTATAGGGAAATCTGGAGGACAGGTAAGTAGTTTTTTCAGAAAGCACACTCTACACCAAAGTAGTTACATGGAGTTTACATCTGTCGTTCAGTCGTAACCCAGATAACTTGTTTATATAAAAGGGATACGTGGGCATATGGACGTATGTCAAGTGCGTGAATGATTCATGCATTTTGGGCTCATTGCAATCTCATCTCTTGCTCATTATTGATATCAATAAAAACTGTATCGCAATATTCGAGAAGTGGAAACAAAAGTGACTGAATGAGCTTTATTTTCAAGGACCAACAAAATATATTTTTAAACTGCTTCAGGGGATGCAGGCTTTGATGATCTTTTTTGCACACAATCATTACATGTTGCGGCCATTTTAATGTTTTGCCTATGGCCATACCAAAATTCGCAGCTTATCCAAAATATGGAATAATGGGTTGGGGATTCCCATGGCCTGTGCCCAGAGGTATTAAATTACACTCCCTGTAGTATTATATTTATTTTTTTGTCCTTATAATTGTAATTGCATTTCAAATATTGGCTACAAATAACCACTGATGCAATATTGTTGATGCAGGTGTCGCAGGGGGACTGACCAAACTTTCCAAGATGCCAGCGTCAAGCATCCTAGTGCTGGGATCTCAGAAGAGAACATTGTCAGGCTTCTCCCAAGTAACCATGCTCCCTCACACGGGATTCATATATTATTCTGAGATTGTACAAGACACTCCTCCAGTAAGTTTTCTTTTGTTACTGCAAAATAATAATAATAATAATAGTAGTAGTATATCCTTCACTACCATGTTGCAGACATTCTGATTTAATGCTATTTAGGCTGTTTGCATTTCAATTTTGCTGTTCAATTTTACTCTGTCAGATGACAGGGAAACTGATCTTTGTTGTTTCTCAAGCCAACATCGTACTACATTTTGCTGTAATTCTCCTATAATTCAATTTAAGTTACAATCATGGAAAATTTTATTTAAAAAATTCTTCTAATAGCTTGATATTCAGGTCGACCTTAAGCTGGGTAGTTCAAAGTGGGTGATACTTGCGTAGTGTTCTCCTCAGACATTTTCGTCAGCCAAGTGGGAGGAATGAGTAGCCAGGCGGGGAATACAAAAAAAAAAAAAAATGAATATGATAAGATTTCAATTTATTCCTCTCAGGTCATTAACATTTATATCGGACAGGTAAACATTAACTGCAAAACTGGACTATTTTAGTGTTATCACGAACAAGACATAACAGAGTATTCTGAACTTCTAGTTTTTGACTGCTTGTTCATAAAGTTGTTACTTTGAGGCTTACCACACATTGTTGCGGAGTGCCATATAGGTTTGTGATGTCATGCGGATCTTCATCATCATTATTGACCCTCTCCAGTGGCCCAGGTGTGGTGTACGAGCCCCCTTCATCTTTGTCAGTCCATGAACCACTGTTCTCTCGTGATCGTTTCCTGATCTTGTCCTCTCTCCTTGACATCTTGCTTCACCAGATGGGTCCATTTTCCTCTGGGTGTGCCCACTGGTCTTTTTCCTTTTACTTCTCTTTCATTTTATCTTCTTGCAGTCCTGCTTGCACTCATCCATCTTACATGGCCAAACCACTTCAGCCTTGCTTCCTGCGTCCTCTGTAGTAGGGAGTCTCCTCTTGTCACCTCCTTTCAGACTTTTTTCATTCCTGAACTTGTCTTTCGTGGTCTTCTGTACCATGGTGCGTAGGAACTTCATTTCTGCAGCTTGGAGTTTTGAACCAGGATCGAACCTGCGAAGTTGGGATCAGAAGGCCAGCGCCTGAACCGCCTGAGTCACTCAGCTCGCTGGTATGTTGCTATGGCAACGATAACAGAGATGCTACATTTAAGGAAGCTGTCGCCACGTGGGTTGGGTTGCTTTCAGTCGCTTCTGTGATATTCGGAATGGTACTGAGTTGGCTGTTACTTTATGTATTTACATGTTTCTTTTCTGAATATTATTTTCGTGTTTAGTTCATTTCTTTATTCGTTAATCAATGGCTAGTTGTACAGTCCTATTCTGGAATTAACATATGCATTTGTTGAGGTTATTGTCAGAAACTGATGATTTTGTTATTGATTATGAAATCTCATATTTATCGGCAATGGCGTGTTCTGTCTTAAATGCTGGAATTATTAGCACGAACTTAGGAACAGGTCAAAGTTTATTGAATTGCATTAGGCCTGCATGTTTTATTAAATACTCAGCCTGCATGAAAGGGTAATATGCTGCAGATGGAGGTAACTATGACAACGCAGTTACTGCCGCTGTTGGAATCCCAACTCTCGTGGGCCCAACTATAGTAAGTACAACATGCATTAATAGTGTGTTTTTATACATTAATCAACATTAATTAGTGAAGAATTTTTGTGTATACTGCGTGTTGTGTATCATACACAACACCTTCTCATCCTACTTGCCCTTACCACAATGCCCCCTTAATCCTCCTTAGACAACTGCCCTTACCACCACATCCCTTAATCCCTCCCCCTTCTCCTACCTCTGCTCATTATCTGTCCTTACTTCCACTTATACTTAGTTTATTAGCTCCTCTAAACATGTCTAGCCACCATGGCAAGCTGAACAAGGTGAGCCTCATAATATGACTTGTTTTTTAACTTACCAATTTTCCTCCGGTTTTTTATTTCTAACTAATTTTTCTTTTTTCTATAGACTTCATATATCCGCATTGAACTGAGGAACTTAGGTCCTACAATATATCTTAGGAGCTCATATTATGTCACTATCCACCTTTGGACATGCCGATAAAACAAAAGCATGTTATTCCTTGCCTAGCAACAACTGTACGCAAGCATCTTCATGGAAGTGTTACATTTTTGCATATATCCTTTAGAATGTGAACATTATCATATATTTTGTGTTATGTGTGTTGATAATTGTATACCTTTTGCCCTGCTCTTTCAATTGGCTGATGGTGGCACCAAATATATGTGAAACCGATCCCGAATTAAATATGTTGTAACATATTATGTTTGTGCAACTGTATATCAGTGTATTGAGTAGGTGGAACCTCTTAACTCTCTTTTTAACATTTTGATTCACATTAGCGTTCGTGGTGGTGCTTAAGTGAAACAATGCATTGACTCGCATTAGTGCTCATAATGGTAGAAAAAGGCAAACTGTTAATCTAATTGATTGGATAATGATTAAGAAAAGGCTAATAATTTTTAGGAATAATTAAATAATATATTCTCATACTTTATTATATTTTATTTACCTAAAATTCGTAGCTCTTATCCCTAGGATGTCTTCAACATTGAGTTGCTTGCCTGAAGGGCTAGAACTGAGGATTTTAAAGTTATATTATGCTGGGACCTACAGACAGTTACGTATAAAACCGAATTACTCAGAACTGAGTTACGAATAAATTAGTCTCAACTCTGTATATAGGTTTTAAGTTCCTCTTTCATTTGTTCTGAAATCATTGTGTATTGTATTCAGGTTAGTTGCTACATTATAGGTGCTCAGTAGCTTCTGTGATAAATTGCAATTAATAAATTTAAATTCTTTTCTGTAAATTGCCTGATATTAATAGAGTGATGACTCCTTCGTAGGATTTGCGGAGGAAAGCTGCTCGTCTGGTTGCCACTAAATGTACTCTGGCTGCTCGCACAGATGCCTGTCATGTCAGTACTGATGGCCACATCGGTCAGCAATTTCGAGATGAAATTGAAAAGAAGCTGGATAAGTTGCAGGTTTGTAACATTTTTTTTTCTTATTCATGATTTATATTTTTGGGCTTATGCCGTGTAAATAATTGTGAACACACTCAACGTTTCAAAAGGAACCTTGCCTTTCTTCATCAGGAGACAAAAGAGACAAGAAATGACGTATTGATGGTTGCTAGGAGAAAGCAACAAGGAAGCTTCAAATGGTGCCCAAAGATGTAAAGGGGACGCCATTTTAGCCCAATGCTAGAGACAATGAATAGTAACAGCAAAGCATTACTCTCTAATGGTTCTGATTATAGGTAGCCATGATTCACTGCGGTTGTAACCTGTATTGCGGTTGAAATTATCTGGGTGTTTACGTTTTTCAACCGCCTCCCTGATAATTCTTGGGCAATATTGCTTTATACGGGCAAGAACATCCACTTCTTGGAACAAGACATCATGACCAGGTGTTAAGGCATGATCAGCAACAGTTGATTTATCAGGTTGGTTGAGTCTGATACATCTGGTATGTTCTTTGATGCGAGTACACACCGTTCTCGAAGTCTGCCCAATATAAACCTTGCCACAAGTACAGGGAACTCTGCCTAAATTACAACAACCTGGTATCTACAAACTATCCTTAGTTGGTCGCAGGAGTTGCCTAATCTTAATTGATGTTCCAAAAACAGTTCGTACATGGTACCTACGTAAGATTTTAGCAGTACGATCTGTCGTGTTATGTATGTAAGGTAGGTAAGCAGTTCCTTTTACATCTTTTTCTTAACAGACGTCAGATTATGTGCCGATTTTAGAACCCTTGAGATCAAAGCTCTGCTGCAACCGTCGCTCTCAAAGGTGGTTCTCAAGGTGTTAATTTCCTCTTGTAGATCTGACGCTTCACAAATCCTCCTGGTCCTGGTAGTCAGAGTTGTAAGGATACCATGTTTCTGGGCATATGACGAACGTATCATCCACATATCACCACCAGATCTTCGGTTTGCAAGGTGCCGAAGTTTTCCATGAAGAAATTGGCCACAACAGGAGAGAGAGGATTTCCCATGGCCACACCATCTGTCTGTTCATAATACTGTATTTCCCATTCCATAGAAAGTAGGAGGAGGTCATGCAGTGATAGAAAAGCCTTGCGATCTCTTCAGTAAAAATATCATCAATGAGAGACATGACACCATCAACAGGTACTCGCGTAAACAGAGACACCACGTCGAGACTCACCAAGATATCGCCTGGCTGAAGTGATATAGTTTTTAACTTCTCAATGAAGTGTGTGGAATCCTTAATATATGAAGGGGTGTTACCCAGGTGTGGTTGAAGAAGACTACCTAAATATTTCGAAAGGGCATATGTCGGGGAACCAATCGTACTGACAATAGGCCTAAGAGGAACACCCTCCTTATGTATTTTGGGAAGGCCATACATACAGTCTCGGAGGAATAGCATCCCTTGGAAGGAGACTCTTTGCTCCACGCAGATTCTCACCATCACCCTGCCCAGAAACATGGTATCCTTACAACTCTGACTACCAGGACCAGGAGGATTTGTGAAGCGTCAGATCTACAAGAGGAAATTAACACCTTGAGAATCACCTTTGAGAGCGACGGTTACAGCAGAGCTTTGATCTCAAGGGTTCTAAAATCGGCACATAATCTGACGTCTGTTAAGAAAAAAGATGTAAAAGGAACTGCTTACCTACCTTACATACATAACACGACGGATCGTACTGCTAAAATCTTACGTAGGTACCATGTACGAACTGTTTTTGGAACATCAATTAAGATTAGGCAACTCCTGCGACCAACTAAGGATAGTTTGTAGATACCAGGTTGTTGTAATTTAGGCAGAGTTCCCTGTACTTGTGGCAAGGTTTATATTGGGCAGACTTCGAGAACGGTGTGTACTCGCATCAAAGAACATACCAGATGTATCAGACTCAACCAACCTGATAAATCAGCTGTTGCTGATCATGCCTTAACACCTGGTCATGATGTCTTGTTCCAAGAAGTGGATGTTCTTGCCCGTATAAAGCAATATCACCCAAGAATTATCAGGGAGGTGGTTGAAATACTTAAACACCCAGATAATTTCAACCGCGATACAGGTTACAACCGCAGTGAATCATGGCTACCTATAAGCAGAACCATTAGAGAGTAATGCTATGCTGTTACTATTCATTGTCGCTAGCATTGGGCTAAAATGGCGTCCCCTTTACATCTTTGGGCACCATTTGAAGCTTCCTTGTTGCTTTCTCCTAGCAACCATCAATACGTCGTTTCTTTTCTCTTTTGTCTCCTGATGAAGAAAGGCAAGGTTCCTTTTGAAACGTTGAGTGTGTTTACAGTTATTTACACGGCATAAGCCCAAAAATATAAATCATGAATAGTTACACGGGCCGTGACAGTCTAAATGATAATATTTTTTTTCTTCTTTTCTGGTTGGAGGTGTATTTTTAACTATTGCATTGACAGCAAGAGATGAGAGTAAAATTCAGACCATTGAGATGAAGTTCCTGAGGAGTATGGTAGGGAAGACGAGGAGAGGCAGAGTAAGAAACGTTGAGGTCAGAAAAGAAGTAGGGGTAGAGAAACTCAGTTATAGGCTGGAGAAGAATAAACTGCCAAATGAAGTGGAGGAATATTCTGAGCTTTCAAATCGAACAAGAGATATGGCTGAACCAAATATAAAAGTAGCTAGTACCCAGATTTTTTGAGAAATAAGAGCCCAATAGAGGTTTCTGTACTATGCTCATAAACATACACAATGCAAAAACTACATACATGTTATGAAGATGGACGAGGGAAGGATACAAAAAACAAATGTTTAGGCTAAAGCCCCCTGCACATGGGGACAGAAGTGGTGACCGGTACTGGCAGCTAGTGAAATGGCTTGACAGTAGACTTACACATGAGGACAGTAATTCCTTCCATCTTAATGTTCTAATGGCAGCCAGTAGCTAGTTTTTGTGTAGACGTGGTGAATGCTGCATTGTCAGAGGATGTGTGAGAACATGGAGCTGGTTGATGAATAGAACAAGGAAGCTGTTAATGAGACTGTAATTTTGTACATTGTTTAAGAAAACAGCTTCAAGAAATATTAACCAAAAATAGGGTGCCTGCTCGAGTTCCTTTAGATTCACTTACTTTCAGGAGTTCACCTGTGTACTTGGCCTTTATAGCTTTCAAAAGACTGGAGTAGGGAACTGCGACCCCTAGTCCTATTAATTCACCCTCTATCATTGAAATCTCCCTCTTTGCCTTGTTGGCATAATCAGAATGACAAACATTACATAGTAGTTCATAGTTTGTGTAAGTTTCTAAAAATGTACTGATATTGTGTTACTCCATTATACACTAGCAGTTGGTTTTTGCTTCGCATCTTCAGATTGTGAACAATTTTGCAGCAAAAGTAAATATGTAAAGTAAATCACAAAAGTAGTTCCTCCTTCAACAGTGTCTAGCGCTCTACTGATGGCCAGTACCTATTAAGACACGTCCAATAATGGCTGCCACTAGGTCACGTGACCCTGTTACTGGCCCTCTGGCGTCCACTAAACTCAAACATGCTTGAGTTTGGTGGTCACTGGTAGCCAACTGGATGTTGAAGCGGAAATACCCCTGTACACAGGGACAGTAGAGGGATAATTAATAGTGGCCATTACTTACTAGTACTACTGGCTGCCACTACTGTCCTCATTTGCAGGGGAGCTTAACCACTCAACGTGGAGTGCCGAACGCTGCACGCAGGCTCCCCAACGCTCTCTGTCGCGGAGTGACATGCATTGCACGCGCTTAGCAGCTTCTGATTTGTGCTTCTATCTAGCAAATATTTCTTGAACTATTACAAATTTAGTAAGATATATATATACAGATGAAGCATCAATCTTTCATTTGATACTTATATCTATAGAGTTTTTATCGATTACACATGAAATAAATATGGTGTCTGAAAAACCAACAAGTTCTGTTGTTGACATCATGGCAGCTAAATGTTTTCTTGTGGTCGCAAATTCGAAAATTAACGATTTTTTACTAAATGATGATACGGAAAGTTTAGTTTCGTTAAGCAAAAACTAGGATATAGAATTTGAGAATGAAAGTAGTGATCGTGACATTGATGTTGCTTTTGATACAAGGGAAAATATCGGCCGCAATGTTATTGATGGTGGGTTTGTGTGAGAAGACGTGGATAATTTTAGAGGGCAAAGGGAAATATTTACGGCAAATTATGGGTCTCAGAATGCTGCAAAGAACTGCTTACATCCTGTGTGAAAAATTTCAGTTGTTTTTGACTGTTGAGTCTGTAAATATGTTAGTAGAATAGGCAGATATTTATGCTCAACATTGCATGCGATCACACAGTATGTTATTTCCGTTCCGATCGAGGTTAAATGAATGTGTACCAGTTACTGTGGAGGAAATGTATGTAGTTTTTGCATTGTGTATGTTTATGAGCATAGTACAGAAACCTCTATTGGGCTCTTATTTCTCAAAAAATCCGGGTACTAGCTACTTTTATATTTGGTTCAGCCATATCTCTTGTTCGATTTGAAAGCTCAGAATATTCCTCCACTTCATTGACCTTGGATAATTTCAGTAAATTATGCTGTTTGTGTGTTTATGCACTAATGACAACCTGAACATTTTGGTAAAATCTACTGAACCACTTGTTATCTATGCCCAATTAACTAAAAGCCTGCACTCATAGCACGCTTGGTACTATACTCCTCCCGCAGCACAGGGTAGCCAGGTAGTGAAAGTCGTCCCACACTGAGAGGTTAAGATAAAGGGAAAGGGGGCAAGAGGGAGGCCCAGGGCAAAATGGATAGACTCTGTGAAGAACAGTATAATAAAAATAAGACTGGACTGGAATACAATTACTGAAGAGGAATGGTGGAAGGAGAGACAACAGTGGAGAAGTGCCATCACCACCCTGACTTGGCAGGAGCTGGACAAGGGGAAATGATGATGATGATGATGATGATGAAGTTTGTCGTAGGGAACTCCAGAAACTATTTAGCGAAACCTTGGGGAACACTGGCTGCCTGACACAAATATGGAACCTAGAGGAAAATATGAAATAGTGTTGTACAATGAGCAAGCCAAATTGCATTTCATATGATTTCAGTAAAACAGAACACTATTTATTTAATACCCTTCATAGAAGGACGTTCACTTTAATTTTACAGCGTATGAACTGAATGAGTATATTTAATAATAATAATAATAATAATAATAATAATAATAAATGTTATTTACTTTACGTCCCACTATCTACTTTTACGGTCTTCAGAGACGCCGAGGTGCTGGAATTTAGTCCCGCAGGAGTTCTTTTACGTGCCAGTAAATCTACCGACACGAGGCTGACGTATTTGAGCACCTTCAAATACCACCGGACTGAGCCAGGATCGAACCTGCCAAGTGGGGTCAGAAGGCCAGCGCCTCAACCATCTGAGCCACTTAGCCCGGCCGAGTATATTTATACGAAAGTGTTTCAAATAAAGAAATTTACATTAATACTGCAAAGCACTTCTATAAGCATTCACTCTCAGAAGGGTAAACAGATCTGCAGACGCTATCATATATAGAGAGAAAAGGAAGAAAAGGAACACATTTGGACGAACATTATGGTAGGTCGGTGTGGAAAGAGGGAGCAACAGAAATGGGAGACAAGGACAAACATGAATGTAAAAAAGTACAAGGACAATTTCCACATCTTCATACACTGCCATCATTGATTTGATTGACCCCCCTGTGGATGGAGGACACAAACGAAGAATACACTCGCGGTATCCCCTGCCTGTCGTAGGAAGCGACCAAGGGATGATTACATTAGAACCATGAGACTACTTGTGATTAGTGGCATTACGTGAAGAACACCCTGGGTGGACGTTACTTGCAACTAGTACCATCATGTGAGGAACACCATGGATCTGCGTTACCTAGGAACACCACAGGTCTGGGCGTTGCCTGTGATTAGTACCATCATGTACATTCCACCAAGGCAGGGGACGGGCGCTCGGCTGCGCGGACTAGTGTTGATGATAGTGTTTATCCACCTCCAATTAAAAACTTGTTTGAGTAGAATTTAATGAAGAAGAAACCTCTATTTTAAGTCAAGGCCCTAATTTCAATTGGCCAAGTACAAACAAAAGTTATGATTGAATCACCACATTAGCTGAAACAGATACAGCAATACAGAATCTACCTGTAGATTTACAGAATGACATAAGGTATGAAGCTAAGAAGAAAATTCGTATTTTAGTAAAAGGTTTACAATCACTTCGAGGCACCAATAAGGCGGTTAATAACTTGAAACAAAAAATCAAGCTAAATAACTTAATTGTCACAAAAGCAGATAAAGGAGGAACAGTTGTAGCCCTAGATAGAAATGCTTATGTTGAAAAAACAAACCTTTTTTAATAACAATTCGTTTAGTACAGTTGATAAAGACCCGACATCACGTATTCAGAGGGATCTTAAAAAACTATTAAAAAGTACGTCTTTCTTGTTTAATGAACATGATGTGCAAACATTAATAAATATGAACCCTAGACTCCCGACTGCGAGAGCAATCATTGTATCGAGTAGGTGGAAAATAAATAAATACTTAATTGTGAATGCGAGAGCACTGTCGAAATTACATAAACAGGGAGAACTGATTAGACCTATCATAAATTTCAAAAATAGCCCCATTTATAAAACTTCTAGATTTATACATAATTTCTTATCAAGTAAATATGTATTTCATTATAAAACACCTATCAAAAACTCAGTGGATTTTTGCAATCTAGTTAAAGATTTTTAAACTTGGATCATCTCACACGACATGTTCATTTGACATAACCAACATGTATACAAACATTCCAATAGAAGACACTATCAGAATCATTAAGAAGAATTTAACGAAGAACAAATTAATAAGCATACCAGAAATTGAAGATTTTATTAATGTTTTAAAATTCGTGTTAAATCAAAATTATTTTACGTTTAATAATAAAATTTACTGACAAAAAGGACTCTCAATGGGAGCCCCAACATCAGGAATATTGGCTAATATATACTTAGACTATTTGGAACACACGAAAATTATTAATCAAATAGAGGGTTTGGATTTTTGGACACGTTATGTGGACGATGTTTATGCTATAATAGATAACAGACTCACCGATAGCAATAAAGTTTTAAATATATTGAATAATTTGGATTCCAATATAAAATTCACTTTAGAAGAAGTAGTAGAAAGATCACTGAATTTTCTGGACATAGTCACAACGAGAGAAGAAAAAGGATTTTCTTTCAAAATACACAGAAGATCCACTTTCACACTGACCACTATAAAGAACAACTCGTTACACCCTGAGGCACAGAAAAGATCAGCATATTATAGTTACGTTAACAGAGCGTTTAGTATTCCTTTACCCAAATCTGAAAGGAATAAAGAACTGGTGTTTATCCGACAACAAGCCCTCTTGAATGGTTTCAACAATAATATGATTGATAAAATAAATTTTCGGAGAAGCAACAATCTAAATTAGCAATCGAACCTAGTAAAACTGAAAAATACATAAAGTTCACATATAATAATCCAAACATACACGTAATAACAAATTTATTTAAGAGAAAAAATTTCAAATTTGCATGTTCCACCAATAACAACATGAAACATAGTATTTTCAACCATGATACAATAAATCTCTCGGAAAAGGATAAATTTTTTGATTCGAGAATATATAAACTCGCATGCTTTGAATGCAACAATACATACATAGGACAATCTGGCCGCAATTTTAAAGTTAGATATTTGGAACATGTGAATGCTGAAAAACATAGAAGATTCTCAGCTATGGGATCACACAACTGCCACAGGTCATAAATTTACCAACATAGAACAAGACCTGACCATAAAAAAATTAAAAAAGGGCAGCTTAATGAACACATATCAAGATCTATACATTCATCTAGATTAACTTGTAAAAAAAGATAACCTTAATGAGGCTGTAGAATATAAGAATCCATCATATTATCAAATTCTAGTATATTTGAAAATGATTGAGAAAGATCACGAAAAAAGAATTGGAATTTCTTCACCTACAGATAGCCCTACAACTTATTCCTCCTGAGTTGAAGCTATAGGTGACAGCAAGGAGGTTCTTGACACACCTATATCCCCTGCTCCTCCACCTCCTCAGGTGCAGGAGCAAGGAAGAATGTATCATCAGTATTACACCAGACACAAAACTGTGAAAGAATGAAAGGAGTTACTGTTCCAAAGGAAAGCAGGCTTAATAAGAATTGACAACTAGGAATTAGTTATATTTTCATCTGCATTAATAATAAGAACCACACTGTGATATCTGGATTTCTTCATTTCGACAATTACTTATGAATTGTATAATTTTTAATTTATAAATTGAGCTTTTTTCATGAATTATTAAGAAAAGAATATTCATTAGGACATATTCTGTATAGAATATTGTACTAGTGTTTCCTTGACGACTGCTTTCAATTGTAGAAATAATTTATATATTTTCTCTTGAATTATTTGTTTGTTTTAATGTTGTCAATCGTATGTTAATTTTAAGGACACTTCCTCTAAAGCATTACTTTGTCAATTTATATATTTTTCATCAAAACAGTGTTATGTGGCTGAAGATGTTGATAATAGATGAAACATGTACAACTTTTAACCATTAAATTGCCTTAAGCAATCATTGTATCGACTAGATGAAAAATAAATATACTTAATTGTGAATCTATTGAAGTGCGATACGGACCATGAAGCTGATTTTATGTAAGACAAGTGTCCATGCGAGGAAAGGTGCCGTACGCTGCGCTGGAATGTGTCAGTTTCCCTGTATTCGGAATGGGTCTGTGTTACCTATGAGTAGTACCATTATGAAGAACACCATGAGTCTATGTTGCCTGTGATTAGTACAACTATGTGAGGAACCCCACGGGTTTGCCTGTTGCCCGTGATTAGTACCACTATGTGAGGAACACCATGGGTCTGCGTTGCCTGAGAGTAGTACCACTATGTGCGGGTCACCATAGGTCTGTGTTGCCTGTGGATGGTACCATAATGTGTGATACACCGTGGGTTTACATTGATTGTGATTAGTACCACTATGTGAATGACACCATGAGTATATATGGCCTGTGACTAGTTCCACTATGTGAGTAACACCACGGGAATACCAGCACCCGTGATTAGTCCCACTATATGAGGAACACCATGGATCTGCGTTGCTTGTGAGTCATACCCTCATGTTAGGAACACCATGGATCTGTGTTGCCTGTGAGTGGTGCCATTGTGTATGACATACCATGGGTCAGTATCACCATGAGTCTGCGTTACCTGTGATTAGTACTATTATGAGGAGCCAGTGACTTGGATTTTGGACCTGTTTGGACAACAACAATCATCTCAGAAAATCAGTGATTGTGAATTGGATCTCCTGATTGTTTTGGATTCATGGTCATTTTTTCATCTTCATTCATTTTAGATTTTAGTCTGTGGATGTATTTTGAAGTTTTAATTATCGTTTAATTTAGTTGCACATCGTATCATTAGGGGTTGATGACCTAGCTGTTAGGCCTCTTTAAACAACAATCATCATCATCATCGATTTGATTGGCTCTCTCCTGTCCTGGGATGCAGAAATGAGCACATTTGGGACTGAGGAGAGAAGGATTTAGAAGATTTGGAATTGATGAGGAGAGACCGTATGTATTTGAAGATGACACTGTATGAAGATGTCGAGATTGTCCTTGTTCTTTTGTATTTTCATGTTTGTCCTTGCCTTCTCTTTCTGCAATGATCTGCCATAATGTTCATCCTATTACATGTTCCTTTTCTTGTTTCTATCTCTATGACGTGATTTGACACTTGTATGTATTTTTCCAGATCTTCAAATGCATAATTCTGGTGACATACTTGAGCTTGTTGCAAAAGATTTTAAAATAACTTAATTACAAGGCACTTATTACTGGTTTATGTTTTACATTACTTATTATGTCTAACTTTCTTGTCTTAGGAACCGCCACCTGTGAAATTTGTCAAGCCCCTTCCCAAGCCCATCGATGCCAGTCGTAAGAAGCGGGGAGGGAAGCGAGTTCGAAAGATGAAGGAACGTTATGCCATGACAGAATTTAGGAAACAAGCCAACAGACTCAACTTTGCTGATGTGAGTTGAAAATTAATTTTGATCTTGTGTGCTTTTTAGGATGGTTCAGTTGGGATTGCTCTTTTTTTGGTATTTAAAAAATTAACATGAACATCATGATACAGAAAGAAAGTCATAGTGCAACGTGGATCTTACTTTCATCATGGAGAGAGAGAAATAAAATTCACAAGGGGTGCCGTACAGTAACAGCATCAAATTGATAATTTTCACACTGTTTATCTTAGGATAAAATGAGCTTACATGTTTTTTAATTTTGTTGTACATCTATCCCCGATCAGGAAAACTTTATTTTTCTTTACATATACCGTACAAATGGTGATTTACCATTGACAATGAATGATGTAAACCATCTAAGCAAATATCTTTTAAAAATCCCGAACTCCAGTTAAGATGTTTCTTGTTCCATCGTATGTGCTTGCAAAGTGAACAGCAAGGTCATTAGATGAATCCGGGAGGAATGCGGTAGAAGAAATAATAAATAAAATTACAGAATTTCACCTTGTTTTCTGACACTGGAAAAGACCAAAAGTTTGTTATCATGTCCACAATAATAATAATAATAATACAGTGGAACCTCGATTCTCCATATTTGGAGGGACCACAAAAAAAGACATACAACACGGGGAAACGGAAAATCCGGGAACGAATGAACCACAACAATTTGGCTAAACATCACAAAAAAGAAATATGTATACTTATTATCTTACAAACACCCTTAAAAGAAATTACAGCCCCAATGGGCCTTCCGCCTACTAAGCAACGCTGCTCGATCCAAAGGCCTGCAGATTACGAGGTGACGCATGACTGTGACGAATCCTCTCGGCCGTTATTCCTGGCTCTTTAGACCGGGGTTACCATCTCACCATTAACTAGCGCCTCAATTAAAGGTAATCGAAGAATGAGTGAACCTTGAACCAGCCCTCATATCTAGGTAAAAATGCCTGATCTGTCCGGGAATCAAACCCGGGGCGTCTGGGTGAGAGGCTGGCAAGTTCGACTGCAGGGCCAGCTTCAAACATTAATTGCCGGTATGCGACTTAAAAATCTCGAAACTTTACATTCAGTTTTACTGGGGAAACTTTGTCAGTTTCCTCTTAAAATTTCTTTCAGTTCAGGAACTTTGATCAGTCAAACTGTTCGAAAAACCTAATAACACCAAGCCAAACAACAATTGACTACAAGTAGTTCTTAATTCTCTAATCTAATAAAATAAAGCACATTGGATACCAAAGTGCCCACCATAATGGCGAAATCCCTTTTTCTTTAAATCTTCCCTTGTAATTTGGTCACCGGTATACTGTCGTAGTCAGTTTATGTAAATCTTGTACCACGTAAATTAGGCCTACATCGACTTTTAAAGGTTTTGTTGAACTTGAGAATATGGTTTCGAATGTAAGTATCGATATTCAAGTCCTCGAATGCATTATATTCAATACTGCCTGTAACTAATCACAATCAAATCGGAAAGAGAAAAATTATCAAAACATCCGAATTTACGGTTATTTGCGATCTTGAGCTCAGCTAGAAAGCGTGCTCGCTCTACAAGTCGGTATGAGTGCGAAATGATACAAAGTTTTTAAATGTAATGTGTGCAAATAAAACGACTGTGGTTTTTATAACATTTTAACACAAAAATTTGAAATTCCCAGTCTTACATTAGGACCAAAACGGTAATAGGCAATCCCAAATCCGCACATGGCTTTATGTTATGTAAGGTGCAACATCTGTTCTGGTCTCTATAACATAATCGTATACTGTACGATAATATTAAAATACTGGTACTAAATTTGTGGTACCGTACTTAAGAAGGAGCAGTTTCGATTCCTGCCTGAAAGCTCAGTGACTATACAGTGCCCTGAGGGAAGTGCCGAAAACCTGTTCGGCGATACACCCAAAAAAGTAAAAAAATAAATAAATATCTGACCCTGGACATAATGAAGACGTTTTGCAAGTACAGTACGAACATTTGACGAAACTTGTTCCGTCTTCAAGTAGAGCTGTCGAAATGCGCTCTGTCTCCTTCCAATTGTTGTGGACACTCTCTGCTTTATGATTTCAATGCTCTAAACGATAGCACCCAAATGCGACACTAAGATTTATCCCTGGTCCAAGTTCACTGCCAATCGCTTTTCCAGTATAGTACTTCCTCGAATTACCGCAATGACGGGACATCAACACCAAGATCCGTTAGTATGCCGTAGCCGTCCTTTTGTGAGATACAGTTTCTTGAAAAACGCTTGATCGAGGATTTAACGTTGATGGGACTGAAATTTCTGGACGGTTGATACGGGAAATCGTTTCTTCAAGGAATGGATAATACGGAATTTTTACAGCGTGATTTAATTAGGATGCTCGCGGGACCACGTAATTTGAATGGATAATACAGGAAAACGTAGTTTCCTGGGGACGTATAAGCGAGGTTCTACTGTAATCCTTTGGCCTCAGCTACCATGTTGCAGACATTTTTATTTGACACTTTTTAGGCTGGCTGTGCGTAAATTTTGAAGTTCCATTTTACTTTAGTGGATTGCAGTGCAAACTGGATCTCTGTTGGACATTCCTGGCTGGGTTTTAATTAATTTTCTTGGAATGTTTCACCTCAGATCTTCTACGTGCTGACATTGTACGACATGGAGCAGTGAATGGACTTTTATCTGCCCTTCAAAAATCTGACTACCATTACTGGTTTCAAATCTGTGGTCTTAGAATTCACAGACTAACACACTTCCACTGATCTACAGATGTCATGATTCCTTAGTTAATTCCTAAGGGAAAAGGCGACCAGGCGTAGCGCTAAATACTTTTTCCTCATTAATGTCGTGGGAGACTTCTTTCTCTACTCCATGGACTTCCGTGGCGTGTAGGCATTTTTTGCTAAAATATGTGTAATCTTTCTTACTGCCTGCAAATAACTTATTTCTTCATTTCCCATTTCCAATCTTTTGGGTCGTGTGAATCAAGGACCTCCACAGTTATCTCTCTCTCCACCATTCCCTTTCTTCCTCCAATATTTTTTTCTATTTTTACTCCTCTCTTCTCTATAATCTCCTTCGCCTTATCCATCCACCTCTTCTTGGACCTTCCTTATTGTCTTCCTATTATTTTCTTCGTAAATACTTGCTTTGGAACTCTTATCTTCTTCCATTCTCATCATATCTGTTATCTTGTCTTGCAATTTAGTGTATACAGTTCTCTCTCTGATTTCTATGTTTCTGATTCTTTTCATGTCTTCCCAGTTGTTATCCTGAATGTCATATCTTAAATTTCTACATTCCAGATCTCTCCTCCCAGTTATTATCTTGAACGTCAAATCTTAAATTTCTATATTCTAGATCTCTTGTTTGTTTTTCTGCGTTTCTTTCCTTGTTTGCTTTCTTATGCTTGAATTTTTAATTTTTTTCTCTGTGTTGTTAGATTGAGGATGATGCCTACCAGGACGATCTGGGGTACTCTCGAGGAACCATAGGCAAGACAGGAACTGGACGTATCAGGCTACCCCAAATAGATGAGAAGACTAAGGTTAGGATATCCAAAACATTACAGAAGAACCTTCAGAAGCAGCAACAGGTGTGGGGAGGCAGTACAACAGTGAAGAAGCAGGTGTCAGGAACTGCATCCAGTGTTGCATTCACACCCCTTCAGGTAAGACATCTTTACTGTTGTATTACTCTCCTTTGTAATGGAACTATTAAGTTTACTAGATTTAGAAAGCAGCACATTCTCATTGATCCAATAATGATTCGTGCTGCTGATGTTACTATTGGAAGTGTGATGAGTGTGGATTTGGTTGAACCACTGAAAATGTGCAAAATCTAACTCTTCAAGTGTAGGCTTTATAAAAGTTTTACAGTTTTAAGGTCCGCCACTGCTATCTCTGATCCATACAAATTCTTCCAGCTTTGCCTTGTTCTTCTTAATATCGCAGACAATTTGCACTCCTATTCCATAATCTATTGCTAGCTTAGTAGCCTACTGCCAGCTTAGTAGCCGATTCTTCCTTCCCAAATTTTTCTGTTACTTCTTATTTTCTGATTTTTAAAAACAGTTTTCTTGTATTTTTCTGTCATTTATTACAGAGGAAGCCATTTCTATTCAGTGTTCAAATTAGTTAATCTATAACTGTTAGGTTCTTAAGTCTGTCGAAACTAATTTATGATTAAATAAAATTTTGAAAATAGTTGAAAAAGGAAACATTTAACAACAGATTATACTTATTTTAATTGTTGATTCTTTTTCGGGTATAATCTGTTGTTAAATTTTTTCAGGTTTCCTTGTTGCTTGACCTAGCCTTTCATTAATTACCGGTACGCGACTTAAAGATCTCAAAACTTTACGTTCAGTTTTACAGAGATAACTTCGTCAGTTTCCTCTGAAAACTTCTTTCAGTTTAGCAACTTTGATCAGCCGAACTCTTTGAAAAATCTAATACTCATAACGCCAAGCCAAACAACAATCGACCACAAGTAGTTTTTAATTCTCGAATATAATACAGTAAAGCACATAAGATACAAAAGCGCCCAACATGGTGGCGAAATCCCTTTTTAATCATCATTTGTAATTTGGTCACCGGTATGCTGTTCGTAGTCAGTTTATGGAAATATTGTACTGCGTAAATTAGGCTTACATCGACTTTTAAAGGTTATGTTGAACTCGAGAATATGGTTTTGAATCTAAGTATCGATCCTCAAGTTCTCGAATGTATTATACTCAAATCTGCTCGTCACTAATCATAATCAAATTGGAAAGGAAAAAACATATCATTAACACTATCGAAATTACGGTTATTCGCGACCTTGAATCAGCTGGAAAACACGCTCACTGTACAGGTTGGTACGACTGCTAAATGATACTAAGTTTTTAAATATAACATGCGCAAACATTTTAACACAAAACGTGAAATTCCCAGTCTTATATTAGGACCAAAACAGTTCCAGGCAATGCCAAAAACTCCCTTGACTTTATTATGTATATTATGTAAGGTGCATCATCTGTTTTGGTCTCGATAACATAATCGTACCAGTATACAATAATATTAAAATACTAAATTCGTGTGTTACTGGTACTTAAGGAGCGGTTCTGATTTCTGGCTGAAAGCCCAGTGACTATACGGTTGCCTGAGGGAAGTGCCGAAAACCTGTTCAGCAAAACACCCAAAAAAAAAAGTAAAAAAAATAACATGTACCGGTAACCCTGGACATAATGTAGATGTTTTGCAACTACGAACATTTGACGAAACTCGTTTCGTCTTCAAGTAGAGCCTGCCGAAATGTGTTGTTTCTTTCCATTTGTTGTGGACACACTCTGCTTTATGATTTCAGAGGATTCTGTAAACGTTAACACCCGAATGCGATGCTAAGATGGTCCCTTATGCAAGTTCACCGCCGATCGCTTTTCCAGTACGGTACAGTACGGTACCTGCTTCCTGAAATTACCGCAATAACGGGACGTTAACACCAAGATCCGTAAGTATGCCGTAACCGTCCTTTGGTGAGATACAGTTTCTTGAAAAACACGTGATCGAGGATTTAGCGTTAATGGGACTGAAATTTCTGGACGGTTGATCCGGGAAATCGTTTCTTCGAGGAACGGATAATGCAGAATTTTTACAACGTGATTTAAATAGGATGCTTGCGTCGCCACGTAATTTGAACTAATAATATGGTAAAACATAGTTTCTGGGAACGTATAATCGAGGTTCTACTGTACGAGCTTATAAACTACAGCCAACTTTTATATTATAGAACAAATCTCCATTATCACATGAAATACATTCGAGGGAACAATACAGTAGGCCTATACACATCCACTTGTTATTTTCAAACAAACGTTGTCGGAAGACGTGGTTGAATCCAACGCCAACCCTTAAAACAAAAATACAATTAAAAACATAACAATCCCTAAGACCGCGAAGTATCGCACCACGAAATGAAAGGGTTGAATAAGACCCGCATTCAATTTTTAGAAGCGATATTTAAAAAAAAAAGTGTGGGTGGTATTCGAGATTATACGGTACTAGACCACTCAGCCGTTGCCTATGCTTCGGTAATTCACACTATGAATGATATTAAAAAAGGAAAATAAATTATTTAAGCTCTTCTCATTGTACAGTGTTAAAGAATTACTATGAGAACAGATGTCCTGATTTGAACCTTCAGCAATACGGTCACCCTGAGTGCCAGTACATAGCAGATTTTATTTGTTGAATAACAATGTGATAGTTGTCTTACTGTGATAGCAGGACCATGTAAATTAGTTTTTCTGGTGCTTGTTTGCAAAGTCCTGCATCTTCACTTAGTAGTCTTGGTCCCACCCTCTGAAATAGCTTTTGTCTATCATTGTTCTACGTACTCTGATGTGTCACTACATTTATCCCTTGCTTGTTTCCTCTCCTCTATCCCAAGCCTCCAGTCTTTTTTGTGTATTCCCTCGCCCTTTTGGCATTTTGAACATTGACATATGCTCTTTCCCTTTGCAGGGCTTGGAAATTGTTAACCCGCAGGCTGCTGAAAAGAAGGTGAATGAAGCCAATGCCAAATATTTCTCCAACACTGCTGGTTTTTTGAAATTACAGAAGTAAGATCTGTTGAAAACGAATGTGGGTGTATATATATTTTCCTTGTATTTATTTGTACCTAATAATTTTAATGAATGAAAGAAATGAGTTTCTGTAAAAATGGCTAAATTGTGTGAATGCTTATCAGTAAAGCAGTGATTGTGTGATTCTTTTACTACCATGTCTTAATCTTTTAAATGGAATTTTTTAAGCAAAATTTTCCTTTGATACTTTTGTGGCAAGTGTCTCTTACCATTTAGTTCCACCTTTTTACCGTTGATCTACTGTTTTTTCGAGATATTGTTGATAAGCCTTTGTCCCTCTGCTCTGTTCATATACATGGTTCTCTTATAAACCCAGACCAAGCACATGGTGTTCGTACTCTGCGCTAGGGCAGCTGCCTCAGCCCAACTTACGTCGCGTGCGGCCGCCCTGCTTTAAGCGTGTATACAGTCTTATATGATATCTTACCTTGTAAAAGATGCTGAAAGTGTCATCCTTCATAATGACGGACTTCAAAAACAATATTAGGATTTTCTGCACAACAATAGCGAGAGTTATGACTGTTCACACGACCATTAAGATTAAACCAGCCCTCATCCGAAAAGAGCACAAGCTGAGTATCGAATAAATGGTCATTCACTGATGCAAGATACCATTCACAATACAGTAAAACCTCGTTAATTCGAAGTTGTTGAGACCCAAAAATCAGACTTTGAATTACGTGATTTTGAATTAACCGCCAATTCGCAATTCAGAAGTACCAACCCTTGCCGCGTTACAAAATATTCTAAGGCCCGTTACTGCACGCAGCTAACCTTGATTCACAGTTTATACCTTTCAAATGCCATGAAAAAAGAACTATTTCCAAAATGTATCCATGAAGGTGCATTTACAGTATCCAAATAATGCACTCGGATATCTCACTGGTAAACATAACCTCACGCAACGAAAGAAAGGAAAAAAAAGCACGATTCAAAGACGAGGAGAAATCTATGCTGGCTCCCATGTGCAAGTGCTTCATTAATTGGATTACTGTACTGTATGCATTTTAGATGCCTTGTATTTACACAGAAAGTACCCGATGCCCTTAAAATCGAACTGTCCTATGACTCTATCCTTGTACGATTTCCCGCCATGGCACTTGCTGCGTCACAGAGTATTCTGAGACCCATTAATACATGCAATCACCTCGATTCACAGTTTAAACCTTTCAAATGCCATGGAAAAAACTATTTCCGAAATGTATCCAACAAGGTGCATTTACAATGTTCAAATAATGCACTTGGATAAATCGCTGACAAACATAACCTCACGCAACGAAAGAAAAAAATCGCACAATTCGAAGACGAGGATAAATTATGCTGGTTCCCCTGTGCAAATGCATTATTTTTTGGATTTCTTTACTGTTTGCATTTTTATTATAGATGCTTTGTACTGGCATGGAAAGTGCCCGACGCTCTTAAAACATTGTGGCTTATCGAACTTTCCTATGACGAGGGGATAAAGTACCTTGCTTCCATGTGCATTGCAACGCACTACTGTGACCCCCATCCCTCACACTTGTACGATTTCCCGGCTGGCAATTTCTCCTTTAAAACCATAAGACCGTTTGGGCTCGCATTAAAATAAAGCAATGCAGTTTCACCGGCAATGACAATATTATTATTATTATTATTATTATTATTATTATTATTATTATATGAGCCACGTTTTTTCGTCAGCTGTCGGCATCGCCGATGTTCGCGGATTCTGTTTTCCTGCACACTGCCTGTTGCGTGATATTACGGCGTTCCTTAAAAGGTTGAATACAAAAGAATTCCGATTTCATTCAACTTAGCAATCATGAAGCGCACTGTAGACCCACCGAAGTGAGTTCCGGAATGCGCATTCTATTATGACGCGGAGCGGATAAATTTCGAGTTGAAATTACTCTGTAGCATACTATTGTTTTAAAATGTAAAGGGTTTTAAATTAAAAGTGTGAATTTCGGTAATGGGGTCGAAATTGTACTTCGAGTTACGAATTATCCGTATTTCGAATTAAACAATTGAAATAACATGCAAAACTGTATCTCATGCTTCTGGGAACGAGAGCTTCTTCGAATTAGGCGGGATTTTGAATTAACCGATTTCTCGAGTTATCGAGGTTCTACTGTATCTCACTCTTGTGGCTGGATCAGCAGGTTTTAACACGTTCGCGGCCGCTCGGATATCAGCAACCATTATCGTGGTACCGTAATACGTTTTTTGTTTAAAAGGAGTTCATTTCTGTGTCCTTATGCAATTTAGATTATTATTTTAATTATTTCAATATTATTTATGTGCATACGAGCCATAACGCACATGCTGCGTCAGCGGCACTACCGATGAGCTTTTCGCCTTCTGTGCCGTTGGACGCAGCATGTGTGTCATGACTGGTAATGAAGTGGAACGAGGAATATAATGTTTTGTTCGATTGTAGAACTTCTTTACAACAGGAAGATAAGTTTTTGAACATTTCGCACAAAAATACTGTGCAGTAGAATCTTATTATTGCTGTGTGAACAATGTATACTTACATTATTCTATAAGCTGTACAATGTAACTAGTCAATACAGTGTGCTACCTTTCAGTGACATTTCCTCGCAAAAATAACTCCTCTGCAAATGCGTTACATTCAGTTACAATGTTATTCAGCATGTTGTCATCTGCAAGCAAGCTAAAATAACCAATAGGTTTCGCGTCACTTGGCAGTGGAACGTTCATTCCCGGCCGACCAATAAAGTTTATTTGTTTCAGTGAGGACGTCCACATAGATAGCTGAAAGGCTAATCTACTTGAAGATAACTCAAATAACAAAAAATATTGTCACGATTTCTAACTACCATAAGATACAATTATAAAAAAAATTTAACAAAGGAAATTATTGAAATATTTTGCTCAAACAAAAGAATTTCTGATAGATAATTTATTCCTGAAACATAATATTCTGAAATGCACAAGTATGTTTTTCCTTATTCCCCCACAGTTCTCTACTTTTTATTTTGAATTCTATGTAAAATGCAATCTTTTATCGAAACAGATTTTGAGTTCTTTTCACGAATTTCAAACCTACACCTTATCTTAGTTCTCTTAGCTCACTTTCTTTTTTCCGTTGTTATGATCAAAGTCCATATAACAATCTACACAAATATCAACAGTTCACACTTATCCCTTCACTGATTTTTTTCAAATATTGGGTGGTATGAATAAAGCCTAAGAAATTACTCAAAAGTATGTACACATGAGCACTTAGTAGGAGTATATTCTCAGCACATGTAGTATGTACTCCATTTGGTAAGAATAAGAAGGTTCTCATTCGATGGAGTAGATACTCAAGAGCACCGCCATGTGGATCATTCGAAATTGAGTAGATACTTGTGTTCTGTGCGATCGTCAACTCTCTGTTTCGCTGCATAACCTTAACTGCGAACACCATAAACAAACCGTACAGTATTCTCAGTCTGTTTAGTTGTAGCGTGTATTGTTTTTCGCCATGGAAACTATTTCTCCATTAACTTTTGCCAGTATTTTGCGGTAACATGCTGTACTTTTCAGCAAATCTCAATTGCCAGCGGTTCGGAAGGAAAAATCTGAATCATTGGAAGCAGTTTAGAAAAAAATGCAAGCCATATGCGGCAAGAATTTGGAGACTAACACCATAGCGAAGAAGATTAACAACATGAAAATGTGAGTTAAACAAAAGTATGATAATAAAATGAGAAACAAAAAGATGGTTCTCATGGACTGGGAGAAAATTATTCACGAATTGTTGGAAGGGGATACCAAAGAGAGTTACAATAATTGAAAATCTTCCACCTTTTTGATACTTTTTATTTGCTTTTTAGCAAATGTTTATTTGTAAACAGTACCTGTTTCGTTCTCACTTGGGAACATCTTCAGCTGTTGTTAAGCTTAGGTGAATCACTAAGTTTTTGAACACGTTATTTGCAAGTACATTAATTCTCTTAAAGACTACTAGAATACAAATTAAATTAAAATGATGTTAAAACAATGTGGGGGTTAATGGGCTAATGAAATGATACTGGATGATTACATAGTTGGTCAACTTAAAAACTATATCTATTCATTGGAATAGTTGTTAAAAGTTTCACTTTGTTACTTTAAAAATGTCTGTTTGTCCTCCGGTTAAAAGGTTTTAAAAATGATTGGCTTCATGGCACTCTTCAAATTGTTGTTGAATGTTTTTTCTTTCACTCCTTCCAGGTATGCTGTTATTTATTATGAGTTTGCTTAAAGTGCCCTAAATTGATTGGAAGATTTTCAATTATTGTAACTCTCTGTGATTAGATTTTGATACGGAAAATGAAGCTGATTACTTACAAAGCAAAGGGGATACCAATCCAACAATGACAAGAATTCCAGGTATGTCCTCAAACTACCGTATTTACGCGAATAATCCCCGCATATATTTTTTAGTAGATACTAAATTGGGGTGCGGGTTTTATTTGTGTCAATGTTGGAATTTTTTTTCAAAATGAGCCTTCCTAAAGTTAGGGTGCGGGGATTACTCGCGTGAATACGGTATATTCACGATTTATTTTTTTGAACGGGTTTATAAAGGTTGTAGGGAATATTTTGTGTGCCTACACTCCAGAGTTTAAGGATACGATATTTCTATTCATTGTTGTTTTAGGCCAATATGAACCAAACTGCACCCAGGCGTTTGGTTCAGAGTACTTGGGTTCGAATGCTGATCCTGGGATGTTAGCTGTGTTTAATTCATTAATTGCACGTGGGGAAACTATATAAGTGACTTAAAACAAACTTTCATTTCTTGTTAGGAGCAACTGCGGTTGGAGTAGGTCTGGATGTATGGCAGGATTTAGAACCAGACCACATTCCTCCACTTATAGTGGAAGTTGTAGTACTAGAGAAAGGAGGCAGCCCTAAAGAAGTCATGAACTCCCCACCTATATACACCCCTAAAAGGAAATAAAGTATTTTCGAGGAATATGAGACTGAAGAGACAAATTTCAATAACACTGAACTTCAGCGCTTGGTGCACCTGAACCAATTAAGTGTGTTGGACTTGAAAGAAAAAAAGTTAAAACCTCAAATTTTAGAATAAGAAGCTTGTATTTTTTTTTTTTTTTCCAAGTATAACTTGTTTTGCTTACATGTTTGATTTTTGGTAGTGAACAATAAGCAAGAGTGACAATGGTACTTGCTGCAACTCAAAACACATTGACGTATAATTTCTGCCAATTTATTTCGCTTAGCTTCACCATTCCACCTGATATGACTGCCATGTCATCCTCATTCCCATCTTCTAACCCAACATTGCCACCTAATGGTTGTAGTTCTGGATCCTCATCCTGTAAGTACTTACCAATATTATGCAACACACAGCAACAAATGATGTTTTGGCACTTTTGGGAAATGTTGTTTTAGTTGCTCGAAATATTGTTTGATCACAACTCTTTCTTTGTTAATGCACGTGTTATAAGCAATTTCTTGAGGTGTTTGTCAATTTCTAAATGGTATCATAAGCCATGGTGCAATACCATAGCCACTATCCGCTGACAGTAACGCATTTACCCTATTCAGACTTACTGTTGTTTGGACAGCTGAATTTCTCCAGATTCGTGAATCTTGCACAGATCCAGGCAACGATGCATTGACACTGGTGAAAACTTCCTTGGCATTGCACGTTGCCTGTACAGTAATACTTGCATAACCTTTCCTATTTATATATTCATCACCATAATGTGTAGGCTTATTAATTCCAACGGTGGTCTGAAGACTCTACACCAAGTGACACCATGTGCTCTGGAATGGTTGTCAAATTTGGAGGGTCAGTCAGGGTAAATATGAGACTTTTTTACAACTTTGTTCATAAATTACAAACTACAACAGTGACAGTTACACAAATAATCATAAGTTATGACTGGTGTTACAAAAAACATTTGAAACAACAGATTACTATATATTCATTAACTTTTGTAAAATAAATGTGTGTGTCTTATTTTTAACCTCCAAAATGGAGAATTGTGAGACAACCCAGGGGAAAAGTGAGACAGTATTGTAGCAGACTGTAAAATCATGTTGGAGAGTTAATAGGGTAATTGTGAGATAGCTTAGAGTCAAAGGAAGACAGGAAAAAATCTGGATTTAATAGTTTGCAACACTTTCCTCAGTTTTATTATAGGAACAAAATGGCCATGTTTCGATACCACCAAATTTAGGCTTGAGATACATTTTTATACTTATTCCTGACAAAAATTACGTAGTACAGATTGTTGATATTATACCGTCTAATTAAATGGTACCTGAGCTTTATGTCTGAATTTATGTTACATTTTAATTATACTAAATAAATACATAGTGCCCATTGTAATCAGAATGGTGAAAACATGAGACATATCACTTAGTTAAAACTGGCTTAACAGAAGCTAGGAGTTGTAGTTTTTTTCAAAGACATCAACTGTTCCTGGGAATGCAAATGTAATGCCACTACCTTTCCCTGTTATTATTGGAACAGGCAATTTCCCTAGTAATTTTGACTTTTCCACAATGGATACATAATTTTCATTAAGCCTGAACACAGTTCTGTTATTGTCCACACAACTGAGACAGAACTTTCTGAACAGTGGCAACATATTTATATTGAAAAGAATGCCACTTTCCAGAACTTTCAAAAAGTACAAGTACAAAGTCACCCGGATTTACTTCATCTGCCATGGTCATTTCCACAGCATCTGTGTCGAGCAGATGAACTTCATCAAGACTGTCACCGCTACCTTGCCAATCTTCATCTTCGCTTGTAGCCGAGTCAGAAGAATGAACTTTTGCTCTTGTCTTAGATGGAGGTTTTACTACTGGAACTGTTGTCTTTTGAATACCTGTACCCTTTCTATTCTTCTTATGAAGTGGTTTCTGCTTTTACCTTACAAGCTGGGAATACGCTTTGCTGTTGGGTCTACTCTTTTTCACTAGATCATGGTTTTGTCAGTGTGTTTTGATTTTTGAAAGTAGGATACTGTTGAAAGAATTTTCGGGAAGCATATCAGGAAAGGAGTCTGTAGGAATGACAAACATAAGTATTTAGGTACAGAAACAAGTGTACCAACTGTCTCATTTTTCCCCAAAAAGTGTCTCACTTTTACCCAAATGATGTCTCGTATTTACCCCTTCTTAAGAATATTAATTTTCTTCTCAAATCAAAAATTGTGTTTTCAAGCTGAAAAAGAAGGTTCTCCCTTACACTAGGCTACCAAATAAAACCAGAAACACTTTCCTGGATATTTGTGTTGAGCCAGAGTAACAAAATAACAAAATACCTACAAAGTGCAATGCATGAAAGTTTTTTGGTTAGAAAGAATACCACTCAGAAAAAACCTGTCTACTGCTAGATATATAGTACAGACACTTTCCAATTATTTTACCATAATGGATATAAATCTAATATATAATATCATTCATGCAAAGTGTTGAAAGGGCAGAAAAAATTCTCTTTTTGTCTCATAATTACCCTGACTGACCTGATATTTCCATTTGATTATTTGTAAACTTTTGTGAACTTGTACAACCATACGATATATATATACATATATAATTCCAACATGAGTGCAGTCAAGGGCACCTATTGCTGCTGGAAAGTAGTACTTTTGCTGCCACACTTGTTTTGCAACTTCAAACTCCATAACTGTTTCAGGAAATTTTATCCACACTGCAGCTCTAGCCATGATGCAGTCTATAACCTCAAAAAGATTTTTAGACGCGGTTGTTTGATGAATTCCAAGATCTTCTCCTATGTCACACTGAAATCCTGGGTCACCTACCAACCTTAAAAACGCTTTTAATTTAACTATGTTTTTAATAGCACCACCTCTTGTTTCCAGTTTCTCCAGTCCAAATACGTATTGGTTTAACCAGTCGACATTAACTTTTGAAAAACGATATAGACTTTTAAAGTTATTAGAGTTCACATGTTCACTTCTCCCCTTGTAAAGTTTTCCACGAGACACCACATTATTAATAAACTCCTCAGAAGCTAAAAATTGTTATATGCTCAAGCTTGTGACAACTATCAGCCATACTCAAAACAAAGTGAGTATATGCTCATCAGCCTGGGAAGGTACTCCCTTTTATTCATACTCTTACACAGAGTTTACACGAGGACAGTAGACTGGACAATACAGTGAGCCAAGACAATATTGTCCTCGTGTGAACGAACTAGCCGAGGACAGGACAATGAATAAGCTACTGTCTTACGAGTTAGCCTCGCTTCCTATCTATCGAGACAATGCCTTTCCCCCTCCATCGTTCTTGTTGTCCTGTTGATAAGTGTTAGAGTAATTTGTAGTTTTTCTCTGGCGGGTATTGCTTCTCTCATTAATGCATCGTTACGCTGAATCATCTGTGAGACCTTCCTCAGAAGGTCTTCAAAACATTCAGTTGACATCTTCATGCACATTTTATATTCTTGAGCATCTTCTAATTCATTTAATAATAAAACAGACGATCCTAATGAAGATCTGCGTGACAACCTTTTCCGTAACCACAACTTATTTTTAGTTATAACGTCTTCAACTATATCTAACACATCTTCGTATAAGATATGAATCAGTTTCCTCAATTTTCCTTGAAGAGCACGGCGTCGTGGATCCATTTTGATGATGGAAAGCGGACGACTTGATATTGTCTTGTCCTGCGCAAGGGAACTGTTCACAGAGCACAGGACAATACAATATTGTCCTCTCTTGCATACTGTCCTCGTGTAAACTCGGCTTTAGGAAGGTGAGTATATAAAGCCGGCTTTACATTTACGAGCAACTCTTATACGAGTAGGTTATTCGGACTGACTCGGATAAGAAATCGTAAATGTAAACGATGACTCGTACGTACTCGTAGCTCGTATACGAATAGCAATTAAAGTAGAGAGGCTTCCGACTTGCATCCTAGTTCGACTGTTTTAAAAATGGCGGAGACTAAATATTGCAGGATGTTTGGTGAAAATCTGGAGTAGTTCATTGATTTATACTACAGAGCGGAGTGCCTGTGGAATGTTAAATGTTCTCAATATCGAGACATCAATGCGAGAAATAAGGCCTATAAAGATATAGCGTAAATGTTAAACATAACTACTGGATCTAGTTAAAAAGAAAATCAACAACTTTCGGAATGAACAAGGAAATAGTTGAGGCTGATATACGCGTAAAGAATTCTAATGATTTGAAGCTATCTCCAGTAGCTAAAAATCTCAGAGTCACTGCCAGTTGCAGCTGAGAACTGATACAACTTCTCACCTGAGTGTTTTCTTTGGAGATATGAGGAGCAACCTGGAAAA
The DNA here is from genome assembly GCF_040414725.1 of Anabrus simplex. Classification (NCBI taxonomy): domain Eukaryota; kingdom Metazoa; phylum Arthropoda; class Insecta; order Orthoptera; family Tettigoniidae; genus Anabrus; species Anabrus simplex. Next base: position 53,216,964 of record NC_090277.1, read on the forward strand.
AATGAATTATTACTAATAATATGCCAGTATTTAGCATTCACAATTAAGTATTTATTTATTTTCCACCTAGTCGATACAATGATTGCTTAAGGCAATTTTTAATGGTCAAAAGTGGTACATGTTTCGTATATTATCAACTTCTTCAGCCACATAACACTGTTTAGATGAAAAATATATAAAATTGACAAAGTAATGCTTTAGAGGAAGTATTTAGCATATCGGTACCGGTATTATAAAAGTTATTTCGTCCACTTACCAAAAGGTGCAACATTTCAAATGTACTAAAATCCATTCTTAAGAAGTATCTATAACCATCTCCTTCCTCGTTTAATAAATCAACTAGTAAATGTTCCTGTATTCCAAGAACGGGTCTTTCATTCAAGGATTCTTTAACCTAAAAGCTTCTGACTTTTTTCCCTTCATTCTGTTGTCTTGTTTTCAAACACAACAGCAAGATACCAGCCATAGCAAGACGTTTTCGTCTGCTTGGAGCCATATTGGAAACTGTACTCTTATATGAGTAAGCACCATAAATGTAAACGCGTTTCCTACTCGTATACGAGTTACTCGTAAATATAAAGCCGGCTTAATACACCACCTCCATAGCATGAGTTTATACTCAGCTAGTGAGTACATTCTTAAGCCCCATTCGCAATGCAAAGGTAACGTAACGTAAGCTTAAAATTAACTTTATCTTAGAAGGCTATCTTATCTAAGGGAACCATTCAAAAGGCACCGACGTAAACTTAAGTGCGAGTCCGTAAAATTAAGGGATTGCAAACACCAAGCTCTTGCGGTTAATGTTACGTTAACTTTAAGAACCAGAGCAGAGGTAAACATTGTATTTTGTGCACGATATAATGACTTCTTTCGACGAAACACTTGTAATTCTTTCAAAATAATCTTTGGAGAAAGAATTACAAAGACGCTGTACCGAAATAAATATCCTGTAGCAATGAAATCTGACGGTAAATGGCGGGAGACAAGCTCGCAGTGCTGGCGAAAGGACGAGAGACAATCCGTCATAAATAAAACAGTGTCCCTGTATATTTCTTAACATTATAGGACTACTAGTTTACGAAAACGATATCATCCAAACATCTCATCGGGGTGTGATAGATAGGGGCATAGATGTCGATAAAGGAGACCTTACATATCTTTTTATTAGAAAAGGGGAAGCAAATCGTAGGAAAGGCAAACAGTTCAGGTTTCATCCGCATGTCCGAAACGAACTGATGAGGGTCATTTCTTACATTAGCTTACCAAAACCGCACTGAGGTAACCTTCTTTGATTCAAGGGATGAACCCATTTTCTGCACCGTTGTTTAGATCGCCTTTTTAGGTACACAGCTCCCAGGAGCAAAGCAATAGATGTTTGCAGTAATATGAATTACGCTACTACGTTGTTTGATTCCATCGAGGTATTGAAATATAAAACTGCGAGATAGCCCAAAACCCGACTTCCTTGCTAAATAACATGACAGTGTTTTGATTGGCTGCTGTGTACTCTTTACGTTAATGTTACGTTCCTCCATTGTGAATACCACAAATTTTACGTTAATTTTACGGTTACGTTACGTCGTCAAGTTTACGGATACGTTTGCATTGTGAATGGGGCCTTAAGAACTTTATTCTTTTCAAGTGGGGTATATTCTCAGAAAAGTTGAGTACATACTATATTCTATTTTATTTTTTTATCATCCACTGACGTACTGCTAACAATAACATAACCTGCACCAACATGAACATCATTCTGGTTATCGGAAATTCCCATTACTTCCGAGATATCTTGAATTTCGCTATCACTTTTAATACTTTCAGCAATAATTTCCTCATCGGAATTAACAAAATACACATTGTCACCATCAGTACTGTCTGTAAGATCTTCGAAAATCCAGCGCTTGTTTTCAGAATAGGGAGCGTGCACGGCCGCTCTTAGCGCCTCTAGCAGAAGAAATCGGTAACATTTTGGTGATCTTGTCTTGAGCGGCCAGTCTAGGCTGTCTAACTGTGGGTGTGAAATTCTGGTAGTAATAGTGTATCAAAATGCCTAAATCAAATAGAAACTGATGTGCAGTGAACTGCCACAACACACAAAGAAACACGCATGGAAAATTATTATTATTAGAAAAGCGCACGAATGTGCATTACAAAGATCATTGACCGTTTTAGTCTTTGCTATAGTCGCATAGAGATTTGTTGTTGTTTTTACATCTTGTGATGTGATACATGTCACAGAACTGATCACACAGAGAACATTCACATTTTTCATTTGGGTCGTGATAAGACATATTTTTACATATTTTATGGTGGTACCCGTGTACTGCTAGTTTTATTATCACATGTCTTAGCTTCTGGTTGGCGTTCGTCCAATTTCGATCCAACATGGCATCTGTGCTGTAGAACTCTAGCGGAATTTCTTCTCTCTTCTTCCGCCTCTCCGCTAGGTGTGCTTCTGCATTCATTGTGGATGGCAGTGGTAGTTTTATCCTCAGTTCTTCAATAAGAAAGGGTTCCCGTGCTAGTTCGTATGTTAGGCGGGCACGCGTGTATTTTGAGATGCCCATTATGGTCTTTAGGAATTTTGCCTTAACTCCTTCTTTGGTGGCCAGGTCTCTCTTTGTTAGTCTTTCCCATATCAAGTGGATTCCATAGGTGAGTATTGGTAGGATCGTTGTGTCAAATAGGCGCATAGCTGTTTTTAAGGATAACTGCTGTAGATTGTTGATGTCGTACATGGCTTTCATGGCTGCAACTGCTTCGTCTTTTATGTGTAGTCTGAACGTCCCAGTAGTCTGTAAGGTTATTCCCAGGTATTTGAATGAGTTTACTATTTCCACTTTGCCGTCTTCGTATTCTATGTTGTCGTTTGCTGCGTTTCGTCCGCCTTTCCGAAAGACCACCTGTTGAGTTTTTTTCCAGTTTATTTTCAGGCTGTTATTTCCTGTCCATTCAGCCAGCGCTGAGAAAGCGTGTTGGAGCTCTTCCTTCTTTGTTGACACTAGGACCATGTCGTCTGCATATATGTAGATCACTGCATCCTTTGCTCTTTCTCTGATTGCTTTTGTTACGTCCGCGGTGGCAATATTGAATAGTATGGGGCTGAGTGGAACACCTTGCAGCACTCCATTAGTTTGGGTGATTTCCTTTGTTTTATGGGTCGCATCATCTATGGTGATCTGGTTGTATGCCAGAATATTTCTTATTAGAGCTGTAAGGGGAGTATTTCCAGCCATAGTTTGGAGTTTTGACATTAGTATATTCCTGTCTATTATGTCGTATGGAAAAGGAATTACATTTCACACATTTCCTGCCCGTCCATAGGAATCGGGCAGATGCAGGAAGTGGATTTCGGCTGTGGGAAGGATAAAGTAAGTACAGCAGGCTACCTTATTTCATTTGTGACGTAAATCACACATTTCAAACATACCAGGTATGCCAAGTCAAGAACACGTTCATTTAAGTACACTTTGAAATAGTACATTTCAATTATGAATTGCAGCAGGTTCGTATGTTTACATTCATGTCCTTCCACGTGCATGCGTCTTGACTACACAGAATAATAATAATAATAATAAATGTTTTCCTGCATTTTAGTGCAGATGGAACTCCACGGGAACCCACCAAATGCTCCGTCATTTGCAGTGAATATTTTGTTGGAGGAAAGCCAAGTAATATCGAAAATCATCCATCATATATACCATCTGTGTTTCATGAGTGCTATAAGAAGAAACCGAAAAGAGAATGTGATGTATCTCGGTTTAAAGAGCGAGTAAACGAATGAAATGCTCAAATATGCATACGTCTTCTAATCAGGAAACTCGTGAATTTATTGTGAAAAATGAGTGTGTGAAAAACTATATACAGTAAGTCGATGCAAGCAGCATTTGTGATTGAAGCAACGACTTTCGAATTCACTTGTGTTTTAAGTGGTAATGATGTAGGCACACAGTGCTACTCAAGCTCAGTACGTTCAAGTATTTCGGAAAAGGTGGTTAAAAGTTGTGGTCCCAACCGCCCCCTCCTGGACATATGCAGAGGATACCAGAGCATAAAAACTGAGGCACAGTTGAAGGATTTAACAAGTGTTTCATTTAAGACATTCAATTTTTTTACTTACTTTCTTTCTTTCTTTGTTTTTAAAGTGTCTATAAATATAAGTATCAACGATGTTTGTTTACTCTTTGTAATGAAAATGAAATTGGACCTTTGCTTCCTTGGCAGTCATATTTGGTGTACATCGGACTACTGTTGCGCGAATAACGCACTTCTAATTTTATTTTCTGGCCTAGCAAACTTTCCGTGAAAAATTCCTTGCCTCGCGCTTTTAAAACATATTATCCTGACGCACGAGTTATAATAGATTGCACAGAAATGAAATAAGAAACGCCAGCAAGAACAGATGAAAGATGTTACATGTATTCTTCGTACAAGTCATGTTATACACTGACTGACAGAGCAAATGCAACACCAAGGAGGAGTGGTTCGAAAGGGATGAAAGTTGGGGAAAAAACAGAGTCGGCACGGAAGAATAATTGATGTTTATTTCAAACCGATATGCAGGTTACACAATGCGCACGGCATCGACTCAGTAGGATGTAGGACCACCGCGAGCGGCGATGCACGCAGAAACACGTCGAGGTACAGAGTCAATAAGAGTGCGGATGGTGTCCTGAGGGATGGTTCTCCATTCTCTGTCAACCATTTGCCACAGTTGGTCGTCCGTACGAGGCTGGGGCAGAGTTTGCAAACGGCGTCCAATGAGATCCCACACGTGTTCGATTGGTGAGAGATCCGGAAAGTACGCTGGCCACAGAAGCATCTGTACACCTCGTAGAGCCTGTTGGGAGATACGAGCAGTGTGTGGGCGGGCATTATCCTGCTGAAACAGAGCATTGGGCAGCCCCTGAAGGTACGGGAGTGCCACCGGCCGCAGCACATGCTGCACGTAGCGGTGGGCATTTAACGTGCCTTGAATACGCACTAGAGGTGACGTGGAATCATACGCAATAGCGCCCCAAACCATGATGCCGCGTTGTCTAGCGGTAGGGCGCTCCACAGTTACTGCCGGATTTGACCTTTCTCCACGCCGACGCCACACTCGTCTGCGGTGACTATCACTGACAGAACAGAAGCGTGACTCATCGGAGAACACGACGTTCCACCATTCCCTCATCCAAGTCGCTCTAGCCCGGCACCATGCCAGGCGTGCACGTCTATGCTGTGGAGTCAATGGTAGTCTTCTGAGCGGACTCCGGGAGTGCAGGCCTCCTTCAACCAATCGACACGAAATTGTTCTGGTCGATATTGGAACAGCCAGGGTGTCTTGCACATGCTGAAGAATGGCGGTTGACGTGGCGTGCGGGGCTGCCACCGCTTGGCGGCGGATGCGCCGATCCTCGCGTGCTGACGTCATTCGGGCTGCGCCTGGACCCCTCGCACGTGCCACATGTCCCTGCGCCAACCATCTTCGCCACAGGCGCTGCACCGTGGACACATCCCTATGGGTATCGGCTGCGATTTGACGAAGCGACCAACCTGCCCTTCTCAGCCCGATCACCATACCCCTCGTAAAGTCGTCTGTCTGCTGGAAATGCCTCCGTTGACGGCGGCCTGGCATTCTTAGCTATACACGTGTCCTGTGGCACACGACAACACGTTCTACAATGACTGTCGGCTGAGAAATCACGGTACGAAGTGGGCCATTCGCCAACGCCGTGTCCCATTTATCGTTCGCTACGTGCGCAGCACAGCGGCGCATTTCACATCATGAGCATACCTCAGTGACGTCAGTCTACCCTGTAATTGGCATAAAGTTCTGACCACTCCTTCTTGGTGTTGCATTTGCTCTGTCAGTCAGTGTACATTTAAATTTGTATTAGCTGTGGTCCCTAACGGAACTACTGTAGTTGTTTCCCCTTGTTATGGTGGAAGAACTAGTGATATTTTTATTGTTAACAATTCAGGCTTCCTAAATCTTTTGAGTGAAGTGGACATTATATTAGCTGACAAGGAATTTCCAGGTCTTAAAACACAGTCACCTCATTCTTTACTTGTTATGCCTCTTTTTCTTCACAATGGGAGATTTACAGAAGATGAAGTGTTACAAACTCAGAGTGTAGCAAGTGTGTGAATTCATGTTGAAAGATGCAAACAGAGAGTGAAAAATTTCAAAATCTTGAAAAATATTCCGTATATCAGTGACATTGTTTACGTAGCTTGTGTGCTAGCAAATGTCTTGCCACAAATAATAAAGAACGTAGAACTGTAACCCCACACATATTCCACTCGTATAAATCTATCTTATCAGAACTTCGCTTAGCAACATGACGTGTTATGTACTTATTCCAACTGAATTCCTGTTTATTTGCTTACCGGATGCTGCCTGACAATAGCCTGTCAAAAGCACAGTCAATTTCACCGGAAATCTCACTCGCGAAATTTGAGTTTTTATAGATATGAGGTAGTTATAATATTGTTATTAATTTCGCCCTGTGACAACAATGTCAAGGTTAAATGTATTTTATATGTACAGCATTACAACTTCCATAGCATTACTTCATATTTATCTTGACGACAAGGTGCAACGATAATTTTTGCCGAAACTATGAAGCAAGTCTTCCAGCGGAACGCACTCGCACCATATTAATTCTCGGAACTCCGCCAGAGCGCTCTATTACTAGTACGTGCACGCTCCCTATAGTCAAAAAAAGAAGGCTGCCATGGTGAAACAAATGAAAGTATTTTCACTTCTTCTTTTCTTGATGGTGTGGGTTGGACTTTATGAATTCCGCCCAGTCACTATATCAGTCGTGTAAACACAAGAATGTGAGATAGATAATATATGTTATGGGACCAATTATTGTAAAAAATTCACACGCTTCATTATGATTTGCTTGTATTTATCCGTAGAGGTTGGAATAAATTTTACAGTGGAAACAAGAAGCATATTTTGATTATATGAATGAGGGAATAGCTCATCTTTTATAACTGCAATTTGGACTCATCAATAAACTTATTTGATGTATCAAAGTGGGAGTGAGGGTTGACAATAAACATGAAACACTAGTAGGAAGGGGAATGGATAAATTTAGAAGGCGTTGCATAAATTGACGACGGGGAGAATCAAATTGTGGACACTGAAATAAAATGTGATTACTGTTACCATGTGGGTGGCCACTCACGTAGGTAGAGAGGTTAGAAAGATGGAAACGGTACTTATATTGTGGTGTAAGTGCGTGGTTGAAACAAAGACGTATGATATTTGTGATATGCCGACGAGTGTATGATCTATAAAAAACAAGGGTTATGAGGAATTTGCGGCTGAATTTGATAAAAAAAATTGCCTTTTGTATGAGTGGAATATTGCGAATTCTCTTTCCACGAACTATATGCTACCGTGCTACCGAGCTCGATAGCTGCAGTCGCTTAAGTGCGGCCGGTATCCAGTAATCGGTAGATAGTGGGTTCGAATCCCACTGTCGGCAGCCCTGAAGATGGTTTTCCGTGGTTTCCCATTTTCACACCAGGCAAATGTTGGGGCTGTACCTTAATTAAGGCTACGGCCGTTTCCTTCCCATTCCTAGGCTCATCCTATCCCATCGTCGCCATAAGACCTATCTGGGTCGGTGCGACGTAAAGCAAATAGCAAAAAAAAAAAAAAAAAAAAAAGAAAGAAAAAAGAAAACTATATGCTACATCGTAAAGTTCAGGAAGTAAGTCAAGGGGAGGAAGGGCTACAATAATTGGTGCTGTATTTTGAGTACTAGCTGCCTTAGCTGCAGAATCAGCTCGCTCATTTTCATAAATACCAAAATGCCCTGGGATCCACACTACTGTTATGTGCACTCCTGATTGTTCGAGTTGATACAATAAATATTTCACATTGTATAAATACCAATTATACGAGAGCTTGGGAGAGATTAATTCATAAAGTACACTTTGAGCATCCGTATATATAGTTGTTCGTTTATAATGCTGTTGCTGAACGTGGATGAGTGCTTGTCTAATTGCCAAAAATTCTGCAGATAATATAGAAAAAATATTTGGTAAATGGAGGGTTTCAGTTATATTGAAATTGTGAATAAAGAATGCCGCTCCTACGCCTTTTTCGGAGTTAGAATCGTCAGTGTATATACTGATCTCGTTCTCAGATAAGGAAATTCTAATTTTTTTGGATTCGGGAGGACTATGAAAAGCATTGTGTTCTAAAGGAGAAAGATGAGTTGTAGAGGATATTATGATTTTAGGTTGGAAAAGTAGGCTATTATAAGGGATAAAATACATAGGAAGTTTTGGCAAACGTAGAAATTTATCGCTCTGTGTGCACAACAGTTTGTATGCCTGATAGATACCAGGGGTTCGTTCGCCTCTCGGGGGGTGTTTCGTATAATATTCATGTAGAAGCTGTAATTTTGGAATTAATGGTAAAATGAAATGTCGTATGGCTTTTAGTGCCGGGATATCCCAGGACGGGTTCGGCTCGCCAGGTGCAGGTCTTTCTATTTGACTCCCGTAGGCGACCTGCCTGTCGTGATGAGGATGAAAATGATGATGAAGACAACACATACACCCAGCCCCCGTGCCATTGGAATTAACCAATTAAGGTTAAAATCGCCGACCCGCCAGAGAATCGAACCCGGGACCCTCAGAACCTAAGGCCAGTACGCTGACCGTTCAGCCAACGAGCCGGGCGGAATTAATGTTGACCGAGCCACAGCAAATTGCTAGGGTCTTTTTTCGAATCCACAAAGGATATTCACCTGTTTCTACAAGTAAGGCATTCGTGGGAGTAGTTTTTAATTCACCTATACACATTCGAAGCGCTTTGTATTGTACGGTATTGAGATTCGCTACTATGGAATGGGCGGCCATATCTATAAAAAATGCACAATAATCTAATACAGAGCGAATCGTAGCGCGATAAAGCTACTAATGGATCTGCTCCCCAACTTCTAGGCGTTACTGTTTTAAGGATCTGGATAAACCCGTCCGTTTTTTGCCGAATTGCATTAATATGATGTTTCCACGAGAGCTTATGATCAAATATGATACCGAGATATGTGTGTTGAAGTGAGAACAGAACTAGAAATTCATCAAGTATTAAGGCGGAGTGGTTATACGACCTCTTGTGCGTAAAAAGCATTGCTGTGCATTTAGGATTTGATAGAGTTAGACCATGGGTATCCAACCACTTAATTACGTCACGCATTACACTAGCTAATATCCTCCTGCCTTCAGGGATGCTCTCATGGGAGATATATATTACAAAACCATCAGCGTAAGACAAAATTCTAGCATATGGTGAAATTATCAGTTCTAATTCACGCATATAAAAAGCAAATAGAATACCGCTTAAAACGTCCCCCTGTGGTAAGCCGGTCGAAGTCTGTCGACCCGCAAGTGGAGTATGTGGTGTTTTAACGATAAGAGTGCGGTATGTAAGTAACTGGTATACAAGTAATATGAATTTATACGGAAATCCATCTGATCCAAGTTTTTCCCATAGTAAATGGAAGAGGACGGAATCATATGCACCTTTGATATCTAAAAATAGAGCAATTGTACTATGTTTGCGATATCGAGCTAACAAAAGGTCAACGATGAAAATATTAAGGGGGTCTTGTGTACACCTTCCTTTAAGGAAAGCATATTGTGATTTAGGTATGAGGTGAAATATTCCATAATCCAGACCAAACGGTTTAATAGTATTTTTAGGAATGTTTTCTTACACATGAACCCAACATGATTCCCCTATAATGCGCCAGTATGTTGTCGTTTTCCCAGGTTTAAGTATTGGTATAAGACGAAAGATGTTCCGTTCTGTGGAGATATGTCCAGCAGCTATGATATTAAAATATTCGAGTATTATCTTATGGGTTGAAGATGGCAACAATTGAAGCATAGTATAGGTTACTGAATCTGGACCGGGAGAAGAACTTGTCGAAGATACAAGTGTTTGAGTTAATTCATGCAGTTGAATAGGTTGTAATAAAGTTGAATATAGAGTAGATTGGAAAACAGTTCGAGGAAAAGGGAAGGGAACGGTGTAATCTACAGTAAGAGAAATGAGAAAGGGGGTAAGAATCTCTCGCGGAATGGGTGAATGTGGGCGTTGTTGGGCAGCACGCGTAAGAGTTCTAATTGCATTCCACAAACAGGCAGTGGACATTTATGAAGTCAAAGATGATATGAAGGTTTTCCTGGCTGTCCGTCTCTTTTCATGAAATACTTGTTTCATTCTTGCAATATGGCGCTTTAAACAAAAATAATGATGTAATGTCATATCATTTCGGTACGTCTGAAATAAACGTTTTCGTTTTAATACTAATTGATGGCACTCACTATCCCACCGGTGTATATACTGATAGGGTCGTAAATACATGGACACACAAGGTGTGTAAGGATGAAATATATCAATGTAGGTATTCATAATAGAATGAAGTGTATTATATGTGAGAGGAGTTTGCTGAAGGTTACTAATTTGATTGTGTATAAATGTGCAGTAAATATGCTTATCGAAAGTGTGAAATAAGCGGACATTGCTACGGATTTAAGTGGCTCTCTGCGTTAAGCATGGTTTTCCAATACCATGTGTGATAAATATAGGATAAAGATCACTAGAATATGTGTCTGATAGTGTTTGCCATGTGATTATGGGAGCCATGTGGGACCTACAAAGAGTTAAATCTACAGCACTAGGAGGTGCGTTAGGGGAATATTCTCGTGAGAGATCCATCATTTAATAATGTGAAATCATATTGCTGAAACTCAGAAGGGAGATGAAGTCCCCTTGGTGTATCATGTTGACTTCCCCATAACGTATGGTGGCAATTGAAGTAAAAATCAAAATCTCTTTATTTGCAAATGAGGTGTCTACCTCGGTGGCAAATGGTACACTAAAATATATTATGGTCAAGCACTAAATTTTAAATTAACAAGAGAAGAAATTTTTGTCTAGAATACAATAATATACAATTTATGCTAACAATTTTTTTCTATTAAACAAACAGAATATCCTTAATAAATTTATATTGTTTACAAAATTCTACTTATAATATCTCCTATACTTACAAACATAGTCAACTCATATACAGTATGTGGAATTACTTCAAATAATACTATGCAACTGGTATAAGATTAAAATTTACATTGCATTTATTTACTTTTTTTTACCCATTTTGGAACCTAAGTAGCATAACGACCTGCTGCGTCTTAACCAGAGCCCCCTTTTGCCACCACTTTTCAGAGTTTATGAAGGGCCTTCACAGCTACCGTAGCGGTCCCAGGGCCCTCGAAGTCCCCACTGTACTTCACCCCTACAGGCAGTCCCCTACTTTGGCTGTCCAAACTCCATGGACCAGGGGATGGAATTAATTTTTTTAACACACATTTTTTATTTACAATAGCCTGCACTGGTCGAATGCCCTCTAACATTTCATTTATTTTCCCTGTTGCTGTTTATTCTCTTCTTGAATACCTGTACAGATTTTGGAAAAGGATCAAACACTACCCCTGGTAAACTGTTCCACTCATTCACGCCCTTCCCAATGAATGAAAATTTACCCCAGTCGCTTCTGCTGAAATTCCTTCTAATTTTATACTTGTGGTCAGTTCTGCCAATATAATTATTTTCCAACTGAAGCCTCTCACGGATTTCTCCCCATGCTTCTTCTCCTGTATAGGTTCTATATAATCATATAAGTCTAGTTGTCTCCCTTCTCTTACTTAAAGTTTCCCACCCAAGTTCCTCTAACATTTCTGATACACTACTGTTTCTCCTGAAATCCCTTGTTACAAATCTTGCTGCTTTCCTCTGCACACCATCTATTTCTTTTATTAGGTATTCTTGGTGAGGATCCCAAACACTGTTTGCATATTCCTATAATGGACGAACCATACTTATGTAACTTTTTCTTTTAATTCTTTGTTGCATCCTTTAAGTAGCCTCATTATGACATGTAACGGTCTGTATGCTTTCCCAACAATGTCATCAACATGACCCTTCCAGTGCAAATTACTTTCAAATCTCACACCTAAGTATCTGCACTTGCCATCTTTTGGGGTAACTACCTCATTCAAAGTATATTCAAATTCAGTTTTAAAGCTCCTGTTTGTAAATGTTGTAACACTTGATTTGCCTCCCTTAACCTTCATATTATTTTCTTCAACCCACTGTTGGATACTTTCAAGGTCCCTTTGTAATTCTGAAAAATCCTCAATGTTATTTATTTCCCTATAAACAATTATATCATCTGCATACAATCTTATTTTTGATGTTATATTGTTCCCCAAATCATTTGTGTATATTAAGAAAAGTAACGGGCCGATTATACTACCCTGTGCCATTCCCTGCCAAACATTCTTTCCTGTGATATATTATTTCCTACTTTGACTTTCTGAACCCTTGAATTTAGAATGTTCTTATCCAACGTATAACCCTTACGTCCAATCCTATTCCCTCCAATTTCTTTAATAATATTCCATGTTCCACTCTATCAAAGGCTTTGGAAAGATCTATGGCTATGCAATCTAACTGGCCTCCTGAATCCAACTGATCTGATATGTCCTGCTGAAATCCCACCAGTTGTGCCTCACAAGAAAATTTCTTTCTAAATCCATACTGGCTCCTCATGAACCAGTTTTTATCATCACATATCCCTCTGATGTACTTTGCTATTAAACTCTCCAGTATTTTACAAACTATACTGGTCAGGCTGATTGGTCTGTAGTTCTCTGGTTTCCTTTTATCACCCTTTCCTTTATAAATTGGTATTATTATAGATTCCTTCCATTCTTTTGGTATTACACTGTTATTTGACATAGTCAAAGATAAATTTTAAATAAGGCACTATGTACCACCCCATTGTCTTTAATACCTCCCCAGTAATTTGATCACATCCTGCTGCTTTTCCTTGCTGAAGCAGTTGGATTTCTCTGAAAATATCTTCATTTGTGAATGAGAAGCTTCTTGCTTCCCTATGTGTCTCTCCCTCTCTATCTTCTGTTACTGTTTCCAACTCCTGACAATCTTCTACTGAATCTCTGAATTCCCTACTAAATAGATTTGCTTTCTCAGTATCTGTTGAATAGTGTTCATCCCCTTCTCCCACCATTGTAGGAATTTGGATTCCTTTTCCTTTTTGATTTCTAATATATGAATACATTTTTTTCCATTTCCCTTTGTGGTCTTTACCCTCTTGAAGTATGCCATTCATATATTTCTCTTTGGTTCCTTTTTTCACTCTATTCAGTTCCCTCATTAGCTGTTTTCTAGTTTCTCTATTCTCCCTACCCTCTTTGATTTTCCTGTTTACTATTATACATTTTCTTTTTAATTTCCTTATTTCCCTTGTATAATAAACAGGGCCTGAGATCATTTTACCCTTCTTAACAGGTACAAATCTCTTCTCTCCTTCCCAAATGATTTCTTTAAATTTAGCCCAAAGTGTATCCACATTACTCCCTTCACTTATCCAACAACTCAATTGTGATTTAAGGTAAGTCCCAAATTCATCTACTTTAGTTTTTCTGTATAATTTCTTGTCTTGTGTGACCTTCTTATTAAGCATTTTTGGTACAATTCCTACATCCATTATTACAGCCTTATGGTCACGTATTCCTTCAATTACCTCAGTTTTATCAACAATTTCCCATGGTTTAACCAAGAACACATCTAGCAAGTTGTTGAGACGAGTCGGTTCTTGTACTACTTGTGTAAATCCTCCCTCCCAAATTAACTTATTTGCTAGTTTCTGCTCATAGGCTTCACTTGCAGCTCCATTCCATTTAACTTCAGGCAAGTTTAAATCTCCCCCAATTATTACCATATCATTATTGTTTTTATGAGTATAATCTATTATTTTCTCAAATATTTCCATGTCTCTTTCCTCTCTTCCAGGCCTATATGTTCCTATATTTCCCACCTCCTTCATATTATCACAAACTAATTTTATCCCTAATATTTCATCCCTTTCATCGGTAAACCATTCATGTGAACAATAAGTTTCCTTCACCAGAATAAACAAGCCCCCCCACCCTTTTTGTCTCCTCGGTCTCTACGACAGACTGCATACCCTTCTGGAAATACTTCTCTATTACCCACCCCTTCTCTCAACCATGATTCTACTCCTATCACCACATCAGTCTCATAAGATTCCATCAATGTACTGAATTTTATTTGTTTATTTACTACACTCTGACAGTTTACCAAGAGCAATCTCAGACCCCCTTCCTCCCTAAAACTTGACTGTTGTAATTGGGTAACATTTGACTCATGAGTTGAGAACGTCCCTGGAACCCAGATCTTTGTACATAGATCTTGATTTTAGGATCTGGGTTTTCTGGCAAGTTTCCCTGTACATGCCAATTTAGTGGTATGGGTTTTCTTAAGTGCATATTAGTTTGCAAATCTCTTTTGATAATTGTAGCAATTTCTCTACAGAGAGTTGCTTTTCCATTACCATTCAGATGTAACCCATGCCTAGTGAACATTTGCCTGCCAAGACATAAAGTATCTACTACATAGACATTTCTAAAACTCTTACTTAATCTCTTGATTTTTATATTTACATCATGTACAGCTTTGTTCACACACGAGTCTTCTATAAGTTCATACCTGGGTGGCACATTAACTACAATTACTTTTGAGTCAGGTAGTTTCGAAATCTTACCTCTGAGGGTCGTAATTAGTACCTCACCTTCATTTGCAGCAATGCCATTTGTACCACTCACAATCACCACGTAGTTGTCCTTCTCTAACACAGGATCACAACTTGAAAGGACGTCTTCAGTTTTGGCACCTGGTTTTATTAGTCCTAAAACCTCAGTTTCTGGATTATGCAGTTCATCCTTGATGCCTTCTGCCATACCCCGCCCTTGACTGTCTGCGTAGAGATGAATTTTTGGCGATCTTGACTTCCGGTTGGTTTTCTTCTTCTGTAGGTTGCCTCCACTGGATTTAAAATTATTCGGAAAACTTGATGTGTCTTCTTCTGGAACTTGTTGCAATGACTGAAATCTATTTTGGTACTGCAAAGAGTTTTTTCCCGGTTTTAAGTTGTACGTAGTTTCTCCCATATGTTTAACATTAGGCCTAAAATGGCTACGCGTCACTTCCGTCCACGGCGATCTTTCTTCTCCACTGTCTTCTTTATCTTTCAGTTTCTTTATTCTGTCCCTTAAGCTTTCATTTTCAAGTTTCAGAGCACATAAGTCTTCTTGTAGCACTCCTAAAATCTTAAGCATAGATTCGTAAGTCTCTCTTTCTTGTTGTTCTACCTCACTATCAGTTTGTTTACACTCGGGACACAGCCACACACTTTCTTTCTTCAATATCAGACCTTTTTACAATATTTGCACAACGAAAATGGTACCATTCATCACACTTACGACACAGAATCCCATTTTTAACTTCTGTATTTGCCACATTTTTCACTGCATCTACACTATTATCCACCACGGATATCACAGACTCACACACAGTAGTCGCCATCTTGAATCTCCGAAGATAATGACGTGATCAACGAGCTAGAATAACATAGAGAGGCGGAAGCGCTGCCTGGGTGAACCTAATAGAACGATCGTCCGCCATGTTTCCTGTTGTCACACAACCAAGGGGGCATGGCCTTTAAATGACGAAAAGTGTAGAAAATGCGCATTTTAGAATCGCTGGGGGAGAATTAAAGTCCGTTGCCGAAAGCTTGAAGCATGAAAGCGAATACCGCCACTTCGTCATATTTCAGGACGAAGCCAACATCACGATCAGTCGATTGTAGGGTAGTTCGAAATCATCGCACAGTGACATACGAATAGGCCTCGAAATCGGAACAAGAGCGTTACCCTGCTTGGCTGTTGTGGTTAAGCGTAAATTAGAATAAAAACGATGGACATAAATATTTATGACAGGAAACCTTAAAATCATAGGGACCTATAATATGTTACAACCTCATTCTGTTAATATTTTAAAAATTATTGCATCCTCATGAGTACTGTGTTCCTTTCTTAATCTGTTTACCCTCCCGGGTTGGTTTTTCCCACGGACTCAGCGACGGATCCCACCTCTACCACCTCAAGGACAGTGTTCTGGAGCGTGAGACATTGGGTCGGGGGATACAACTGTGAGGGAGGGCTGCACCTGCTATGCTGAACAGGGGCCTTGTGGGGGGGGAGAAGGAAGCGGCCTTAGCCTTAAGTTAGGTACCATCCCGGCATTTGCCTGGAGGAGAAGTGGGAAACCACGGAAAATCACTTCGAGGATGGCTGAGGTGGGAGTCGAACCCACTTCTACTCAGTTGACCTCCCCAGGCTGATAGAATCCCGTTACAGCCATCGTGCCCCTTTTCAAATTTCGTGGCGGAGCTGGGAATCGAACCCGGGCTTCCAGGGGTGGCAGCTGCTCACGCTAACCAGTGCACCACAGAGGCGGCCCATGAATACTTTACCACAATAATCGTTTAGTGTAATTATTTATTATAATATAGGGGGGATATCATGTTTCTCCCATTACCATATCATACTGGGATTACTAGCTTGAAAGTTGTCCATTATGAAGTGTGGCGTAGTTTTAAAAACCAAGGCAACAGACATCTACAATAAAGGCTGTATACATTTCAAAAATAGCAGTAAAATGCTGTATTTATCATACTTGGTGTACGTTTGAACGAAATAAGTGATTGTTTGTGGTTACGTTTTCTTGGTGGTGGGCGTTCCATTTCCTTTGTTTGTAAATGTGAATGAACATTAAATAGGGCTGGAAATATACAGAGCATAAGCAACTGAATTGAGTGGGATACCATTTATCTCTTTTCGCCATCACAACGCATTGTTCAGTTAATTCCTTGTTCTTTAAACGAAATCTGAAACAAAATTCGACAAATAATTACCGTGGCTATCCGTACTTTCGCTAAGTAAACAATAAAATGGATTTAATTACAAACAGAAATTACAAAAAGGAATCTCGGCTATCATTCAGTAATACTTACTTAAAGTACGATATATCCTTGGTTTTATTACTCCGATTAGTACAACCATACGCTGAGCTTACGGCTGGCATTCTTGAAAGCGAGAATCTATCTTTTCACTTCTTAAAACTTAGGGAATTAAATTGGCAAGCACGATCTCCCTGTCACCTCAACATATGCTCTCGCGCCAATTCGCTTTGTTTTGACAACCGTTAACATGGCTGCCCCTTATCAACTTGCTTCAAGCAGGGAGCGCTGATGTCAGGTATACAGCCCCTCTATGTTATTCTAGCTCGTTGGACGTGATCTAAAATATCGAATTGACAAAAAAATTGTGCCCATTAATTTGCAGTAATGTAAACGTCAGGAGGGCAGTAGACATTAACGAAATGGATATTATTGTGCGTAACACCTATGGCGAAAGTACAAGGAATTTGGTAAGTGAGAGGTAAAATATGATAGGTAAGATTTTGTTGAATCATAATCGCTACACCAGCGCTACCTGGTCCATCTTGTCGTTCAAGATTGAAACGCGGTAAACGAAATGTGGAAGAGCTAGAAAACCATATTTCCTGAATCTAATCTAATTTCGTGTAGCTATTTCTAGCCGAGTGCAGCCCTTGTAAGGCAGACCCTCCGGTGAGGGTGGGCGGCATCTGCCATGTGTAGGTAACTGCGTGTTATTGTGGTGGAGGGTAGTGTTATGTGTGGTGTGTGAGTTGCAGGAATGTTGGGAACAGCACAAACACCCAGCCCCCGGACCATTGGAATTAACCAATTAAGGTTAAAATCCCCGACCCGTCCGGGAATCGAACCCGGGACCCTCTGAACCGAAGGCCAGTACGCTGACCATTCAGCCAACGAGTCGGACATTTCCTGAATTATAATGATATTAGATGAGGTTTCGCGGAACTATGGTTCTTGCATTCCACTGCAAAATGCGAATCATACAATGCCATCATATTAGTTATTTGATCCCTTAAATGATATATAGCATGTGAGAGTTGACCCTCTCCTCCGACACTTTGTAATAGGATTCCTATGATTTTTAGAATTTCTTGATATTGACATCATGATTGTCAAAAACTCGAGATCGTAACTTAGCAAAGGATGCTCCTGCACAGTTAATTCTGTGTTGAATTTCTGAATCTATATTTGCGCTTGATGAGAGGGTGCTGCCAAGGTATGGGAAGGTGTTTACAACTTGAAGGCTCACTCCATTGTGACATTGATATCTCTTTGACCTTTCCCAGGGGCTGGTTGGTATAGGATCTGTGTTTTGCTGGTATTCAGTTTGAGTCCGATCTTATTGTACGCAGCAGAAAAAGCATTCAGGATAATCACAAGCTCTTCTTGTGTCTGAGCTACGACAGCATTATCATCAGCGTACTGTAACTCAACTAATGCTGCAGACGATATCCGAGTTCCTTCCTTTAAACGGCTCAAATTAAAAAGTTTACCATCCATCCTGTAAGTTATATGAATTCCTGGAGGGAGATCATCTCTGACAAGTTCCATGACAGCGGCAACATACAAGGAAAACAAAATGGGGGCTATCACACAGCCTTGCTTAACACCGGTATTGATATAGAATGGCTCTCCAATAGAGCCGTTGCCAATGACAGCTGCCATCATATCAGTGTAGAGCAATTTCAAGATGGCAATACATTTCTGCGGAAAGCCATATAGAGCTAAAATTTTCCACAAAGCTTCTCGGTTCACAGAGTCAAATGCCTTAATAAGTTCAATAAAGGCAATGTAAAGAGGTATATTTTGTTCTTTACATTTTTCTTGGAGTTGACGAGCTGTGAAAATCATATCTGTGGTTCCTCGAGAAGGCTGAAACCACACTGACTCTCTGGAAGTATTTTCTCCACCAGGGGTTCAATACGATTTGCCAAGATTCGAGCAATAAGCTTTCCCAGGCACGACAGTAAGGATATTCCCCGATAGTTATTGCAGTTTGTTCGATCCCCTTTCTTAAATATGGGAACTACCAAACTGTCTCAAATCAGGAGGCATTTCTTCTGTGCTCCAAATGTTGACAATCAATTCATGTATGTGTCTTATTAGTTCCTCACCTCCTTCTTTGAGAGTTTCCACTGGTATACCATCAGAACCAGAGGCTTTGTGACGTTTTGCTTGTTTGACAGCATGCTTAACTTCATCTAGTGTTGGTGGGCAGCCATGTTTTTCATTGATGGGAGCTTGTTTTAATATATCATACACCTGTTCATCAATAATCGAATCCTGGTTCAAGAGGTCTTCAAAATGCTTTTTCCACCTATTCATGATGGAGTACTGATCTTTTAAAATTGTACTCTTATCGCTGGACCAAAGAAGATTCTTCCCAAAGGTGATGGGCCCATAAACTGCTTTTGTCGCTTGGAAGAACTGTCGTGAATCTTTATCTGTTAGATATTCCAACTCTTTTGCCTTTGCTGTCCACCATGCATTCTTCAGCTGCCGGGTTTTTCTTTGGACATTTGCTTTGGCAATACTTACGGCTTGTTTCTTAGAGTGGGATTTCATGTCCCTTCGCCCTGCAGGCAGATACTCAATATTCTCGACTACCCGTCTGTTGAGTCTTTGTACTGACTTAATGGGAACGGTAGATTGTATGTATTTGAGTATTTCATCTTCCGTGAGGTTTTTATCAACGTCTCGGATCAGGCCATCTCTTAGTACATTTGAGGACAGAATATATGGTTTTAACTTTAATGTGTCGAGAATGGAATGGCACAAAAAATCATTAGCTTGTAAGACAGTAGTAAATGTTACTTGCAAACGATTCCTCCCCTTTCGGGTAATGGATTTCACATTTAAAGCATTTTCGTGAAAATATCGCCCAAATGCCATAGGGTTTAACTGTCGAAGATGCTGGTTATTTTTTGGATTCTATGAATACGTTAAATGGGCCATAATGATTTGGAGGGTAAAATTCCTTTTCTATTTGAACACTAGCACCGTTATCTACTTGGTTATTCTTTCGAGCAGGTGTTTGTTCAGAGCTTTGAAGTGATTCATTTTCCATTGAAACTTCTACTTCCTGATTCATTGGTATTTGATCACTCAAAATATGACCGCCTCATCCGCTAGAGGCGGCCATCGTACTCACAATTATCTAACAACTAATATTGATTAAGTGATACACACTGTATATGAAATGTATAGGAAGCACACGTGATACACTCAGCTCACTAGTGAAATGAAGCGAACAGCTGGAATGCTCCGTACGAACTCGTAAAAAAAACTCACTAACGCAAACGCAAAACGTTATGCAGACCTCAGAAATAATACTAATAAACTTTCCAACTATTTTCCGAAGTTCAAAACAACACCTCTTTACGGTTGCTAAGTATTTTCACTTCTACAGCTAAATAAACTTCTCCAGATCATTTCTTGTCTCTCAAAGACTTTGAAAAGTGAAGATAAAAGTACGTATAAGTATTCAGCTGGTATCTATTTTAGTGCCAACTGGTGTCCAACTATAAACCTACGGCGGAAGAACGACACCGTCTCTCAGAAAGACCATCCCACTTGACGAAAAAGTGTACCATCTTCCAGAAAGAAAGGTCCGCAGTTCTAGGGTTACAGCATTTGAACCTTCAGATTGTCTATTAAGAACTGGGCTAAAATGTTTGATACATTGCATGAATAGTTAACAGATGGAATGTTTTGAATCTGAAAAGACTGAGAAGGAAAGTACGTGCTGTTATATTGGAACTTGAGTATTGCTATAGTATTTTCTTTTCATGTCCGACTGGTTGGCGGAATGGCCTTCGGTTCAGAGCGTCCCGGGTTCGCTTCCCGGCCGGGTTGGGGATTTTAACCTTCATTGGTTGATTCCAATGGCCCAGGGGCTGTGTGTTTGTGCTGTCCCCAACATCCCTGCAACTTACACACCACACATAACACTATCCTCCACCACAATAACACGCAGTTACCTACACATGGCAGATGCTGCCCACCCTCATCGGAGGGTCTGCCTTACAAGGGCTGCACTCGGCTAGAAATATTATTTTCTTTTCATTTTTAAAATTTGTATTCTAGCTTTATACAACATTTTAGTTCATAAAAGTGCATAAGTGACAGGCAACAACTTTACTAAAGAAATTCCATTATTTTCCTTGTATTTTTTTCCCTATTTGTTCTTGTATATTCTATCTATTACATCCCCTTTTCACACTGACGTAAGATTTGTTGCCCTTCCTCCTGAAAAGTCTTGGCGACAGTTTTGTTTTTCATTTATTTATGTTGCCTCTTATCTTTCGTGAAATTTCTAAGAGTAAATGTTTAAGTTCTCCCTGTAAAGCGCAAAGCGCGTATATATTATTGATTGTGGAGAGCTGTCACTTGCTTATTCATGAGTTGTAAACAAACACTGAAGCCAGATCTGAAAGTTTAAAAGGGTGAGTTTGATTCGTTTTTATGCGATTCATTTGCTAATTCACCCAAAGAAAAGAAATGAATAAATTACATGCCGCATAGAAAGGTATTAACTCGATTTACGCTTGTCTTAACCTCTTAATTTGATTAGGCTTGCAGCAAAGTTAAGTTTAGCAATGTTGTCTGCGCGGCTATATCGTTTTCAGAAGTAAGAAGATTAATTTATGGAATTTGTTTGGAGGTTGGAACACTACTGTAATTTTGTAGTAATGAGGTACGAGGTATTATTCAGGTGTCATACGGATTTTGGAATTTATTTCAGGCTGCAACAAGTAAGGTACGCGAACCTTTTCTTGATCCCTGAGCTCCATAGTGCTGAATGGGAACTTGGGCTCAAGAAAAGGTTCGCGAACTACATTTTAACTGGAGAACTTAGCATAAAATTTGTTTTCTTGAATTTTAGGTGGGTGACTGCCAGTAAGTATGTCGATACTGTTTTGAGTCTCTGTCTGCAAGTGAGATGTCCATAGTTTACATGTTAAATTGATTGTTATTTTACTTCACCCATTATTATCTTAAGTTCTCTCTTTTCTGTTTAAATAAATAATTTTCACTGTAGCAATTCTGTAAGTGGCTACTTTATCTGCCTCTGAAGCCTTAGTCAAAATTATATGGTTATTCATTTCAGAATTGGAATTATAATACTGTCATTTCCCTAAGACAGCCAGGCTTTGAATTTTGATTCGTGTAAACTTTCCCTTAAACGAAGGCTAACTTCTTAAGCTGTAAACAAGCCAATCCTCAGTTTTAGCTGTTTCTTTACCCTTAGCAACAAGCGAGCATCATGCAGAGGTACAAGGATGAGTCTGCAGCTGGGGTGCATCTCCTCTAGTTCTGCTGATACATTATTGTATGAGTAAAAATTGTCTTCTTCAGGAATTTGTTAATTTTACTTTCCTTATATTCAAAGGTAGGATTTCTGTAAAACTTCAACTTGTGCTGGTATCATTAACCCTTTTAGCTGCATATCTCAGTAAAACACCCAGTTACCAAAACTACCCATCACAACTACTAATGTTATTTTAATAATACCTGCACACATTCATTTTGGAAAACGAAGCGAGTTGGCTGTGTGGTTCAGATAATGTGGCTGTGAGCTTGCATTCGGGTGATGATGGGATTAAATCCCACTGTCGGCAGCTCTGAGAATGGTTTTGTGTGGTTTCCCATCTTCACATTAGCTGTTAAAGCTACAATTGCTTCTTTCCCAGTCTGAGCAGTAGCCCTGTTGTTTCTATTGTTGCTGCAAGAGCTATTGGAGCCGGTGCAACGTAAATCCAATGGAAAAATACATTGAAAACTGTTGCAATATATGCAGTATTGCAGTATTTACAGTAGTTGAAGGTTTTTCACATATTCATTCTGTAATTTTTTTTGGAAGGCATCATAAATATTTATAATAGTCTTCATAAAATGGTGAAGTTAGGGCTCTTTGCCCTCTCGTACTATTAATCACATCCAAATTTTGAGATTTTTTATATTATTATTATTATTTTAAATATCACAATAATCAACTTAATTCTGCTTATGTTGGTCATTCACAGAGCCTCTTCCAATCTTCTCTTTTTTTCCCCACAGTCTATCGTTCATCACTGTCTCCCATTGTAGTCCTCTCCGATTTACATCATCTTCCACCTGATCCCTCCATCTTGCTCGTGGTCTTCCAATTGGTCTTCTTCCAGATCATGTCCATTCCGGACCTCTTCTTGGTAATCTTTCTTGTCCCATTCTTTTGACGTGGCCGAACTATTTCAGCCTATTTCTCTCCATAGTTTCTTTTAGGGGGTTGATCGGTAGCATGTTTTGTATTGTTTCATTTCTTATCTTGTCCCCCCTCGTTTTACCCAAGATCCTTCACAGAAAGCATATCTCTGTCGCTTGTAATCTACACAGATCTTTTTTGTCGAAGTCTAAAATTCTGATCCATAGGTCAGTATTGGCAAAAAATATTATTTATATACCGGTACCAGGATTTTTGCTTTGATAGGTTATTTTCTATTTCTAATTATGTGTAAGTCAAAAAGGGGCCAAATATTAATAAAATTATAAATTGTAAATTGTAAATTAATACCCATACCTAAGTTAACAATAAGTTGACTAACTTGAAATAAAATGTATTAACCAAAGAATATGAAAGATGAACTGAATGTTCCTGAGTTACTATCTCTGTTTTTAAAAACTAATATGTAATCTAAAAAAAAAGAATGAAATGTAGAAGAGACAGCTTAAGATATATATTTTATTTATATTTGGTTTTATTCACTCATTGTTAACTCATACATTCAATTTAACTGTATGAAGACTGTGGAAGAATTTACAATGGGCTGTTTTAAATGTGCTAGACAAAGATGAATCCTTGATGTCTGCTGGGAGCACGTTCCATATCCTCGAAGGATTTGTTGTATGTATTTGTTCAGTTCAGTGCTGTTTCAAGCAATGAACGGGAATGAGTACATATTTCAGGAAGTGATGAAAGAAATCTAATATTCAATGATAGATAGGTGAGGCTGTTTGCAGAAAGTAACTGCTAGACGAGGATCATTGGGTGGATTTTTTTCCGTTCGTTTAAATGTAACCAACCTAACTTTTTACAGTATGGTCATCATGTCGGATCTGGAAGGCATATCAAAGGTATGGGAATTTACATGGTGTAGCTTTCATGATTTTACAATTGTTTAGCTGCTGGCTCTCCACTCAAATGGCTGAGGTTTGAATCCTGGTGGAAACTTGGGATGGAATTTTCACTTAAAAATTATGTGGTGCCAGCCATAGTGAAGTCAGAAATTTTATTTTTAATATCCGAAATTAACACAAAACTGCCTCATACTTCTTTACCATTATGTACAGTGGGGGTGGTCAACACACTGTCATAGCATGCCACTTTTTCTATTCAGAGTTTTGAATGTTCCACTCTACCATATTGTAACTACACCCCACTCCCCTTTTTCCCCTCACACTGAGCTATTTGGCCATGTGGTTACCGGCGCGCAGCTGTGAGCTTGCATCGGGGGGTTAGTGGGTTCGAACCCCACTGTTGGCAGCCCTGAAGATGGTTTTCCATGGTTTCCCATTTTTCTACCAGGCAAATGCTGGTTCTGTACCTTAATTAAGGCCGTTGCCGCTTCTTTCCCATTCCTAGGGCTTTCCTATCCCGTTGTCACCATAAGACCAGTCCGTGTCGGTGCAACATAGAACAAATAACAAAGAGAATTTTTCCCTCAGCAAAGAGTTAGAAATAACTGAGCAAGTTGGCTGTGCGGTTAGGGTCACATAGCTGTGAGCTTGCATTCGGAAAATGGTGGGTTAAAATCTCTGTTGGCAGCCCTGAAAGTGGTTTTCCGTGATTTGCCATTTTCATAGCAGGCAAATGCTGGAGCTGCACCTTAATTAAGGCCACAGTTACTTCCTTACCATTCCTTGCTCTTTCCTACCCCTCGCCGTAAGACCTATCTATCTGTGGTGGTGCAACGTAAAGCAAAATTGTGAAACAGAAGTTATTCAGTATGGTATCTTTCCCATAATTCAATACATTTACTTACGTAGATGCACGTCATTTTGAACCATACCGTAATAAAAGATTCTAAATGAATGGTGGCATCTGTTGTGTTCCCGGAAGATACTAGAGGCCGCTTTGCAGCCTACCCCCTTTCCTTGCTGTTGAAATGTGGTCTGTCCAGACCAATGATCTAACCAATCCAGACCAGTGGTTTTGTTCAGATGAATGGTCTTGTCACTCGCGAGGGGTTAATGCACTAACAAACCGTGCCAAATTATATTTCTAACCTGTATGCTAGTACGTTGGACTTACATTAGCCCGTGGTAGTATTGTCTGAGTGAGTGACTTAGCCGCTAAGAACATAAGAGCCTTGTTCTTTGTGCCTTCTATAGCAGGATTTGGTGCGCTACTTGTTGGGATGGTGTTCCAGTTCTAGATGTTGTGCCCTACTTTTTGGAAAAATTTTAGTAACTGGGGGGTGGAGGTGGTTTTAACTGCCACCCTGTATTGGTCATCTTCTTTGGCTACATTGCTGTTCTTAGTGAGGCTTTTGATGTCTTTTCCTTAATCCACCAGTTCTTCTTTGTTGGGGTTCTTAGATGACGTTGCCAAAAGCAGCAGGTTTTTGAGATACTGCAGACCGATACATGCTTTTCGCTTTGCTCATAACAGAACAAACTTTTGCACATATGTAGGTTGATCGAAACCTACAGCAGTATTGGAAGGCATTGTCTCACAGTGTTGAAAATTGAACGGGAGGAAGACACTTCCAGAATATGACAAATTCTCTGTTTTCTAGGTTTTTGCTTGTTGTTTTAAGGGGTCTAACATCGCAGGTCATCGGCCATTTCTAGGTTTTTAAGGACCTTCCTGAACTTCCAGTGAACTGTAATGTTATTGTGAAACCCCAGAATTTCAGTCTGTATGTCAGATAATGAATGATGTCCTTCATAGATACCGAGGAAGGATTTGAAGAAAGTTGAAGTTTTCTTTTTTCATTCTTGAAGCCCTATAATATATTTTAATTTCGTGTGGCTATTTCTAGCCGAGTGCAGCCCTTGTACGGCAGACCCTCTGATGAGGGTGGGCGGCATCTGCCATGTGTAGATAATTGCGTGTTATTGTGGTGGAGGATAGTGTTATGTGTGGTGAGTGAGTTGCAGAGATGTTGGGGAAAGCACAAACACCCATTCCCCGGGCCACTGGAATTAACCAATGAAGGTTAAAATCCCCGACCCGGCCGGGAATCGAACCCGGGACCCTCTGAATCGAAGGCCAGTACGCTGACCATTCAGCCAACGAGTCGGACTGAAGCCCTATGAACTGGCTTTTCTAAAAATTGGAAATATTCTGTGAAAAATTGAAAAAGAATGATCTTTTGCTTTGAAAGCCTCTATTGAACCAAATAATTTTAAATATATTATTCAGTTGGTATGTATTACAATTTTGCAAGTGCCACTTATATTTTTGCGTGTGCCAGTTGTGGCACGTGTACCTTTGATTGGCTGTCATGGGTTCCTTGGGCTCCATGTTGACTGATGGAAATTTTTAAGGTGTGATATGTGTGTAACTAACGGCTGATTTTTATTTTTCAAGGATTGGAC
Source organism: Anabrus simplex (assembly GCF_040414725.1). Taxonomy (NCBI): domain Eukaryota; kingdom Metazoa; phylum Arthropoda; class Insecta; order Orthoptera; family Tettigoniidae; genus Anabrus; species Anabrus simplex. The sequence continues at coordinate 53,243,474 of NC_090277.1, forward strand.
GTTATCTTCATAATGGAGGGTGATGTAGCCATAAAGTGTGAACCTGTGTGGATAGAAGAGGACAGGGGTTCTGTCTCCATGGTGAGTTTTAAATTATGTTTGGTATGACTTAGGAAGAATAAGATTTCACATCATCTTTAAATTGAGAGAAAGATGAACAGAAGGCTTTCACAGCTGCAGATTAAAAAAAAAAGAAGCAAAATAGCTCCTATTCTTTATCTGCAGCTGTGAAAAGCCTTAATTACCATTGTGCCTTGAAAGGATGCTTATGGAGGGCGTACATGATACTAAAGCTCCCATACTCGGAAGAAAACCAAACTGCATGAGTGGCTTTTCCCCACTTTGTTTCTGACACTGTTCAGACGTTTAAGTTTGGTTTGTAAGAGTGAATGAGAATCAAATTTAGTTTTGCTGTGTAATTTATATTTAAAGAATACAGGTATATCTGGTAGCATTGCTAATTATCAGTAAGTTATGGCATACATTCAAAAATGTGTTCTGTTAATTTTTTTGGTCACTATCAATCACTACTGATCTGCATTTAGGGCAGTCGCCCAGGTGGCAAATTCCCTATCTGTTGTTTCCCTAGCCTTTTCCTAAATGATTTCAAAGAAATTGGAAATTTATTGAATGTCTCCTTTGGTAAGTTATTCCAATCCCTAACTCCCCTTCCTATAAATGAATATTTGCCCCAGTTTGTCCTCTTGAATTCCAACTTTATCTTCATATTGTGATCTTTCCTACTTTTATAAACGCCACTCAAACTTATTCGTCTACTAATGTCATTCCACACCGTCTCTCCGCTGACAGCTTGGAACATACCACTTATAATAACTTATTTATCACTCTATAGAGAATAACATCATACCACTTATGATATAGTTATATGTAATCATACCACTTAGTCAAGCAGTTCTTCTGTCTCTCAATTCTTCCCAACCCAAACTTTGCAACATTTTTGTAACACTACTCTTTTTTAATGTTAAAAACTTTCATCCTTTAATTGTACACTACTCTTTTGTCGGAAATCACCCAGAACAAATCGAGCTGCTTTTCTTTGGAATTTTTCCAGTTCTTGAATCAGGTAATCCTTGTGAGGGTCCCATACACTGGAACCATACTCTAGTTGGGGTCTTACCAGAGACTTATATGCCCTCTCCTTTACATCCTTACTACAACCCCTAAACACACTCATAACCATGTGCAGAGATCTGTACCCTTTATTTACAATCCCATTTATGTGGTTACCCCAATGAAGATCTTTCCTTATATTAGCACCTAGATACTTACAATGATCCCCAAAAGGAACTTTCACCCCATCAACGCAATAATTAAAACTGAGAGGACTTTTCCTATTTGTGAAACTCACAACCTGACTTTTAGCCCCGTTTATCAACATACCATTGCCTGCTGTCCATCTCACAACATTTTCGAGGTCACGCTGCAGTTGCTCACAATCTTGTAACTTATTTATCACTCTATAGAGAATAACATCATCTGCAAAAAGCCTTACCTCCGATTCCACTCCTTTACTCATATCATTTATATATATAAGAAAACATAACTGTCCAATAATACTGCCTTGAGGAATTCCCCTCTTAATGATTACAGGGTCAGATAAAGCTTCACCTACTCTAATTGTCTGAGATCTATTTTCTAGAAATATAGCAACCCATTCAGTCACTCTTTTGTCTAGTCCATTTGCACTCATTTTTGCCAGTAGTCTCCCATGATCCATCCTATCAAATGCTTTAGACAGGTCAATCGCAATACAGTCCATTTGACCTCCAGAATCCAAGACATCTGCTATATCTTGCTGGAATCCTACAAATTGAGCTTCAGTGGAATAACCTTTCCTAAAACCGAACTGCCTTCTATCGAACCAGTTATTAATTTCACAAACATGTCTAATATAATCAGAAAGAATGCCTTCCCAAAGCTTACATACAATGCACCTCAAACTTACTGGCCTGTAATTTTCAGCTTTATGTCTATCACCCTTTCCTTTATACACAGGGCTTACTATAGCAACTCTCCATTCATCTGGTATAGCTCCTCCGACCAAACAATAATCAAATAAGTACTTCAGATATGGTACTATATCCCAACCCATTGTCTTTAGTATATCCCCGGAAATCCGATCAATTCCAGCTGCTTTTCTAGTTTTCAACTTTTGTATCTTATTGTAAATGTCATTGTTATCATATGTAAATTTTAATACTTCTTTGGCCTTAGTCTCCTCCTCTATCTCAACATTATCCTTGTAACCAACAATCTTTACATACTGCTGACTGAATACTTCTGCCTTTTGAAGATCCTCACATACACACTCCCCTTGTTCATTAATTATTCCTGGAATGTCCTTCTTGGAACCTGTTTCTGCCTTAAAATACCTATACATACCCTTCCATTTTTCACTAAAATGTGTATGACTGCCAATTATGCTTGGCATCATGTTATCCTTAGCTGCCTTCTTTGATAGATTCAATTTTCTAGTAAGTCCCTTCAATTTCTCCGTACTTCCACAGCCATTTCTAACTCTGTTTTTTTTTTTCCAGTCTGCACCTCCTTCTTAGTCTCTTTATTTCTCTGTTGTAATAAGGTGGGTCTTTACTATTCCTTACCACCCTTAAAGGTACAAACCTCTTTTCGCATTCCTCAACAATTTCTTTAAACCCATCCCAGAGTCTGTTTACATTTTTTATTTAACGTTTTCCACCGGTCATAGTTACTTTTTAGAAACTGCCTCATGCCTGCTTTATCAGCCATATGGTACTGCCTAATAGTCCTACTTTTTAAGACCTTCCTTTCTATCACATTTATTTTTAACTACGACAAAAACAGGTTCATGATCACTAATTCATGGTTTTCCGTGGTTTCCCATTTTCACACCAGGCAAATGCTGGGGCTGTACCTTAATTAAGGCCACGGCCGCTTCCTTCCAATTCCTAGGCCTTTCCTATCCCATCGTCGCCATAAGACCTATCTGTGTCGGCGCGACGTAAAGCCCCTAGCAAAAAAAAAAAAAAGATCACTAATACCATCTATTACTTCGGTTTCCCTATAGAGCTCATCTGGTTTTATCAGCACTACATCCAGGATATTTTTCCCTCTGGTTGGTTCCATCACTTTCTGAATCAGCTGTCCTTCCCATATTAACTTATTTGCCATTTGTTGGTCATGCTTCCTGTTGTTCGCATTTCCTTCTCAATTGACATCTGGCAAATTCAGATCTCCCGCTACAATCATATTTCTTTCCATGTCGTTTCCCACATAGCTGACTGTCCTATCAAATAATTCCGAATCCGTGACAGTGCTACCTTTTCCCGGTCTGTACACTCCAAATATATCAAGTTGCCTATTATCTTTAGAAATGAGCCTTACACCTAGAATTTCATATGTCTCATCTTTAACTTTTTCGTAGCTTAAAAATTCTTCTTTCACCAGAATGAATACTCCCCCTCCCACCATTCCTATCCTATCTCTACGATACACACTCCAGTGCCGTGAGAAAATTTCAGCATCCATTATATCATTTCTCAGCCATGATTCAACTCCTATTACAATATCTGGTAAATATATATCTATTAAATTACTTAATTCTATTATTTTCTTTACAATACATCTACAGTTCAACACTAACAATTTTATGTTATCCCTACTTGATTCCCTGTTCCCTTATCACCGCTCCCTAGGCCACCCTGTTTCCCTGAATGTACCTCCCTATTACCCTTCCAAACAAATTTCCTAACTTATAACGTACCACTGCGGTTTAATTGAAGGCCATCTGAGCGCAAATCCCTATCTCCTACCCAATACAATACAATACAGGTTCAAAAATGTTTATATTCAGTAATACAAGTATATGTTTTGTTCTTTTTTAGAACATCATTACCTTAAAATCAATCATTGATACAAGTAATATTAAAAACAAGATAACATTGTAGGTGAAAATGTACAAAGTTAAAATATTATAAAATTGCACTTATGGTGATAAATTGAATGATTTAAAATACATCTGCGTCATGTTAACATAGCATCTTAAAATTGAAGATGATTATTTCATAGGACCCTTGTTTTTAATATTATCAATGATTGAGTTCAAGCTGGAGATGTTTTAAAAAGGAATGAAACATGTAATACTGAAAATAAACATTTTGAACTTTTATTGTAAAGGTTGGACTTTTCTACTATTTAACAACCACATTAAGGTCGACAATACGGACAAAGCATAAAACAGGAAATTTCCTGTATTTCTAATCCAGTGATATATATATTGATTGGTGACTAAACATTCTGCACTGGGGCAAAACGCTGGTAATTTCACAATTGAAAGAGCCTAAAGACTTAAGAGCTTGAATGATTATTTATTTTCAGGAGATGACTACTAAGGATTCAAAAGCTGAACAAGATGCAAGTTCTGTGGTTGACACAGAATTCATTGCACTTCCAGAACCGGAAGTAAAATTGGAACCTATAGATGAGGACTTATCTGAGGTAGGATTTATGTATTGCTATTATTGCATGATCAGTTGATTGGCACTGTGGCAGGTTATCAGGGCCCTGAAAACGTAAATCACTACACAACAAAGCCATGTGTTTTACTATCAATTAAATTTATTGAACTACTATTTATAGATGATTACAAGTTCAAATTTTCCACTTGACACAACCCCCTGTTCTCCACAACTAGCAAGCCTCACAGAACTCTGTGCAGCTGTCTGACAGACTTGCTCCCGATGAATGATTCTTGATGGACTTGCGACTGTCTCGTAACTGCTTACTTTCATTTACGAATGACACACTAGAGACTGACTGGCGTGTACTAGTTGCACTCTTTCTGCAGAAGATTCTAGTAGTACCAAGCAAGTGGCTGTGCGGTTAGGATTGCATTTGAGAGATAGTGGCTTCGAACCCCACTGTTGGCAGGCTCGAAGATGGTTTTCTGTTGTTTCCCATTTTCTCACCAGGCAAGTGTGTACCTTAGATAAGGCCACTGTCACTTCCTTCCCGGTCCTAGCCCTTTCCTATCCCATTGTCACCATAAGACCTATCTGTGTCGGTGCAGTGCAAAGCAAAATTATAAAAGAAAGTAGGAAAAAATCTAGTAGTTTCTACTTACAGATCATTGTTAATCACCTTCCAGCTTCTTTTAGGAGTTTTCTTAACACTTGCCTCAAACAATTTGCCAGCATTATTATTATTTTTATTATTATTATTATTATTATTATTATTATTATTATTATTATTATTATTATTATTATTTTACTACTGTTATTATTACCACCCTGTGGGTGGGGGCAGTAGAATAACGTCCACAGTATCTCCTGCCTGTCATAAGAGGAGACTACAAGGGGCCAAGGGTTCCTAACTTGGGAGTGTGGGTTGGTGACCATGGGGTTCTTAGTTGAGTCCTGGCATTGCTTCCACTTAATTTTTTCAGTCAGGCTCCTCACATTCATTTATCGTAGGCAACGTCTCTCGGTCAACTCTTGTTCTTTTCTGACCTCGACGGTATTAGGTGTCAAGGCTTAGGGAGTCTTTCATTTTCACGCCCTTCATGGACCTTGTCTTCCTTTGGCCGATACCTTCATTTTTTAAATTGTCAGACCCCTTCAAACATTTTCTCTGACTAGCGCTAATAGAGGATGGTTGCCTAGTTGCACTTCCTCTTTAAACAATAATTACCACCACCACCTATTATTATTATTATTATTATTATTATTATTATTATTATTATTATTATTATTATTATTTTGACAGACTGAAGAACCTAATGGTTATAAATTCACTGAAATTGGTGGCCTTGATGCAGTATTGTTGTGAAGTTACTCAAAGGTTTAATCTATATATTAAGAGTTTACTAAAAACAGCTTTGGCAAATCCGTCCGTCCATTCTACTGAATACATTTGCTTCATTTTAGTTTTAATCTCTTTAGAATTATCTGCCGGTGAATCATGAGATACTAAATTCAGCCAACTTTGAGTAATCATAAAATCAAATTATTAAATGATCACTCCAATAATTTCAGGCGAAGGCTTACCTTAACCCGCAATACATTGTCTACTTAGCAGGTTTCTAAGCGACTAACTCTTTCATTAATATTCTGATATATGTTATTTTCATTCTTAGAAATGTCATTGCATGCAGCCATGTTTGATAACTACCTGTCAAGCCGGAGAATATACACTTTCTCTGATCAGGGAGACTACTATTCCCTGCTAGATACTCTCTGATTCTCTAACCTTTCCTGGCTTCCAAATATATTTGACAGGTGGCAGAGTATTCCTAATAACTTACATGCCACTAAGAGAAAAAAATCTACGTACAAACAAACCCCATCATGAAATGCGCCTTAGACATTTTCTGGGAACACCTATTGAAGGATAACCTAGCTACTCTAGAAAGAGTGAAGACCATGTATCTTAAAAAAGTTATCTGCCTGGCAAAAACGCTCCTTTGAGACTAACCTATGAGCTCACAAGACAACCGTTCTCACAGAGTGCGTTGGCCGTGTGGTTAGGGGTGCACAGCTGTGAGCTTGCATTCGGGAGATAGTGGGTTCAAACCCCACTGTCAGCAGTCCTGAAGATGGTTTTCCGTGGTTTCACATTTTCACACCAGGCAAATGCTGGAGCTGTACCTTCATTAAGACCATGGTCGCTTCCTTCCTACTCCTAGCCCTTTCCTGTTCCATCGTCGCCATAAGACCTATCTGCACCGGGCGAGTTGGCCGTGCGGTAAGGGTCGTGCAGCTGTGAGCTTGCAGCCGGGAGATAGTGGGTTTGAGCCACACTGTCGGCAGCCCTGAAGATGGATTTCCATGGTTTTCCATTTTCACACCAGGCAAATGCTGGGGCTGTACCTTAATTAAGGCCACGGCCGCTTCCTTCCCATTCCTAAGTCTTTCCGTGGTTTCACATTTTCACACCAGGCAAATGCTGGAGCTGTACCTTCATTAAGACCATGGTCGCCTCCTTCCTACTCCTAGCCCTTTTGTATTCCATCCTCGCCATAAGACCTATCTACACCGGGCGCCATAAGACCTGTCTGTGTCTGTGGGACGTAAAGCAAGTTGTAAAAAAAAGAAAAAAAGCCTTATCTGTGTCGGTGCGACATAAAGCAAATAACAAGGACAACCGTTCTATATAGAAGAACTGCGATTAAAAGTATCACCGCCTTCTACAAAACAATACCAAGCTTTACATCAAGAACTGCAGGATAAGAATAAGCGAATATGTGGCATGATGTCAGAATGGATGCATTCTGTCTGCAAACTGTGGCATACCATAATGCGCTTCTTATTAAATCTTCATTAAACCATTGAAAAGGGCAGCCAAAACAATATGACACGGCAGGCGTATCAAGACGGGTCCTCTAGTTGGTAATGAAATACTTAATTTGATATTGCTGGAACAATCTCCACATTGAGAAACATCATGGCTCGGCAACTTGAGCCAGTGGTTTGGGGTGACCAAGCTTTACTCCGTTCAGAACAGCTGTGAACAAACAACAGATCATGCTACTGATCGCCAACGTTCTGCGAGGACATGGCACATGAAGAAGAAGAAGAAACAAAATAAATGGGCAGATATATCTGAGCCCGAGTTGTGGAACTTTTTTGCACTCATCAGACAACTGGTCAAAGCATTCCTTATAGCAATTCTATTCTTATTTATTCTTATGGAATTTTTTTATCCATAGCGTAATGGTTAGCACTATTTCCCTCATCCAGTTGCCGCCGGGTTGAGATGTTTATGGCACCTTTCCATCTCCCTCTACCTGACCAACACTGTTCCTTCTTAACTGTGTTCCAATCCAGGTTTCTTCTTTATTATACGTACTATTCTTGATCGTTATCAGACAGCTTAGTGTAAGCCCACCTCTTGTCCTTTTTCTGATCTGGGTCTCCATCATCGTGTCCTTCCTTCTTCCATCCTCTTAACATGTCCAAACCATGTAAGTTTATCCCACTCTATTCTGCCGAAAAGCTTTCCCACTCTGATTTCCTTCCTGACATCCTAATTTCTTACTGTCTCTTAGTTTTTCCCATCATCTTAAAAATTTTCATTTAGCTGGTCTGAATTTTATTCTCCTGTCTTTTTGTCAGTGCCCAGGTCTCCACTGCATATGTCGGTACATCTTATACAATGCCTCTTTACACTTTATTTGTAGTTCCTTCCTCTACTCCAGGTTTCTCACACTATCATTGAAAATTAAACAGATTATGAACTAATCCCTTTTGGTTGAACTACTGTGATATTCTTCTTTCTTCTTGGTTCGAATGGGCCTACTTTGGATCACGCTTGTTCAACTGTTGGGCTTTGATCTTTGCCCAGCATTCTAGCATTTTCTGGTGATGTAACACCTTTATTTCGTCTGTCCAGGGGTACCTTTCTTCTGGAGTTTTTCCTGAAATCTATGGACTTCTTTCAGGGTACGTCGTACAAACTGTCTATCTTGAAGATCTGATATTTTCCCATTTCTTCAATGTCCTTCTCAGTTTCTCTCAGCCAAGTGGTAGGAATCTTCTTCTTCTGCCAGAAGATAAACAGGCGATGAGTCAATCTTTTGGGAGGCAGTCTTACTATATGGCCATAGAAAGCTACTCTCCTTTTCCTAGCACAATCAGAGAGTCTCTCTGTATATTTGTAGGGCTTGGAATTTTGTCATCTACGGAATTCTTCATCTTCCTTTACCGAACCTAAGATCTTCCTGAGAATTCTCCTCTCTCTGATTTCCAGTTTCTCCATCAAACCTCTTCAGTTATATGAAAGATACTCCATGGCATCTATAGCTTCTGGTGGTATGTCTGATGTGTAGTGTAGTGTAGTGTAGTTTCAGGTTGCGTGAAGGGCAGTTTTCTTTATAAGTGTTCTTTGTCAGTCGATAGGCCAGTTCCAGCTTGTTGACTCTCACGTATAATGATGCTCTTTCTGATAAGTTGGGTTCAATCCATTCACTGAGATACTTAAATTTCTGAGTCCTCTGAACTACTGTGATATATTGATAAAAATAAACTTGACCTGAATTTCAGGATGATGACGACGATGAAGATGCAGAGAACAGAACGCATGATGAAGACGAGGAAGACGATGATAGTTCAAATGTTCGTGTTCAGGTAAGAAGCACACACATTTTTTTATTTTTGATGCTTGTTAGTTATTAGTTAGCTCCCTCTGTGGATTAGTGGTAGAGTGTTGATCCCAGATCCCAAGATCATGAGTTCAATCCTGAGAGCAGTAGTCAGATTTTTAAAAGGTGGAAAAGAGTTTGTTTGGCATTATATGTCATAATAGTAAAGGTATTTATTGATGTATTTAGAGTTTACCCAACAGAATTAATTAAAATTCGGCCATCAATCACCCACCAGAGCTCCATTTCTCTGTTATCAGGTAGAGTATAAAACTTGAATGTCAAAATTGACTTGTGGGCAATCTGAATGGCATCAAATCAAAATGCTTGCGTGTTGTAATTAAGGACATGCAATTATTATTATTATTATTATTATTATTATTATTATTATTATTATTATTATTATTATTATTGTTATTATTATTATTTTCTTGGTCTCCATAGATACTACCAACTAGATATATCATTCCACTCTTCCATTGAGGCGTCTCTAAGGCAACAGATCTTAGCCTACTGCTGGGAGCCATCTTGGTGGTCTGTGATAATATAATAATAAACATCATAGCAGAACATCAGCTACCCGTTTGGACTAACAACCCTTACGGTGAAGGTGAATCAAAATGAATGATTCAACCGTCCCGGGCTCACGCCCACCAGCTAACATCAACAAGGTGGCGGATAAGGGGCTCACAGAAATGTGGGCTGGTTCTAAAACCACGGAAAGGAACCCTCGGACCAATAGGCAGCCCAGTTCCTGGGGGCTTTATAATACTGGGACACCCTCTCTCCAGGGGTAATAAGTATGGAGAGCCCTTGCCGGGGTTATGGTGAAGACCTCAACGGTTGACTTGGCAGAGAAGAAGTTCTTTGGTATGGCAAGTGAGGCGGAAGGGGCAATGAACCACAAATCCAGCTATGGTGTCTGTTCCCGCATCGGGCGGCTTGCTGGTCAGCGTCTGTTATCCCATGTTAGGGGTGGCTGTTAATGGAAGCTCTGGGACTTACAATCTCAGTTCTATATCTGCGAAGCAATTCTTGCTTCGCCACGTCTAATGATTAGACAGTTAACGCGTTATGGACTACCAGTGCATTGATGAAACTACTCCAGGTGGCAGCCCAAAAGGGAAATCCACCGCCACGATAAGTGGCGCAAGCAGGCCAAAGGGTTCTGGAGAGCCTGCACCACAACGCGAGGGGAAGTCGGAGTCCCCTGGGAACCACAGACTCAAGATGAAACGCAAGTTCTGGCTAGGAACTCTGAACGTAAACTCACTACTTAAGGTCGGAAAATTGAAAGAACTAACAAAGACAATGGAAGAAAGGGAAATAAGAGTTTTGGCTGTTCAAGAAACAAGATACAGAGACGAGGACTTACTCGATACTGGAAAGTTTAGGATATTTAAAGGAAAACCAGCCATCATAGTGGACCAAACTAAATCTCTCCCACTATTCGGAACAGCATTCATTGTAGACAAGTGTTTAATAGACTCCGTTGTAGGTTTCGAGAGTTTCTCTGAACGCCTATCATTTCTGCATTTAGGATGTGGAAACAAAACGTACACATTAATCAATGCCCACGCCCCGACCAATGAAGACAACCGAAAAAAAGCAGACAAAGTTGATAGTTTTTGGGAGGAATTGGAAGATCAGATCTCCCGGATTCCCGAAAGAAATGTGAAGGTATTAATGGGGGACTTCAATGCTCAGATAGGAAGAGAGAAAAAGTTCAGAAAAATAGTAGGGGAATATCCGGCACACAGGCGGACAAACAGGAATGGAGAGAGGCTTATTGAGTTGTGCCGAGCCTTTAATCTACAACTCATGTCAACTAAATTCAGACACTTGCCAAGAAAACAAAAAACGTGGAGATCTCCCAATCCGATTCCGGGTGAATTCCAAATTGACCATGTGGCGATCTCTAAACAAGCGCAAAAAGAAATCATGAACGTGAAAGTATTACGAGGTGCCCAAGTTGATTCTGATCATTATTTAACCAAAATAAAGATGAGACTTCTCCCAGTCAGGAAAAGACGAAAGGAGAAAAGAGTACCAAGATACGATGTGGGAAGGTTAAAACTTAGTGAGGAAATAAAGCATCAATACCAAAAAGAGCTGGAAAACATGAATTCAGTAAACTGGGATGACATTCGAGACAATATTAAACATGCTGCAAGTAAAACCATTCTCTTGGCGAAACGAAAGAAACGTGAATGGTGGAATGAAACATGTGAAGATGCACTCTTGCGCAGAATGGAGGCATGGAAGAAATGGAGTTCCACCAGAAGGAACTGTGACTTGATTGCCTTCAGAGATCAAAGAAAATTGACAGCACAAACTTTCAGGCAAGCGAAAAGACAATATGAAACAGATCAGCTGAAGAAGACCTCAGAAGATTTCCAGAAAAATAACACCAGAAATTTCTATCAGACCTTTAAGTCACGGTTAAAAGGATATAAATCACCTGGTCTATGTTTTGAGGATGAAGAGGGTAAACTAGGAATGAACAATAAGGAAAACTGTCAAATTCTCGCCAGATATTTCAAAAGATTACTGAATTGTGACGGTCCACAAGAAAGACTGGCAATTAAGCGACCGCAGGTGACAATGCCAAATTCAAAGCCACCTGACGAACGTGAGGTATCCAAAATCATCCAGGAGCTAAAAAATAACAAGGCAGCAGGTGAAGACGGTATTGTGGCAGAACTGCTCAAAATGGGAAATGCAGAATTAATCTCATCATTGACCCATTTATTTAAAATTATTTGGGAAACGGAAAGAATTCCAGAAGACTGGCTAACTGCTTTAATACATCCATTACAAAAAAAAGGGAACAAGAAGGATGTCAATAATTATAGAGGAATTTCGCTGCTTTCGGTCCCATATAAAATGCTGTCTAAAGCCCTTCAAACCAGGGTTGAAGAAAGACTCGATGAAGAACTGGGCGAGTACCAAGCTGGATTCCGGAAAGGCAGATCATGCGCTGAGCAGATTTTTAATCTCAAGAACATCATAAAGTACAAGATGCTGGGGCGAAGCAAATATGTTGTAGTCTTCGTGGATTTTAAGAAGGCCTACGATTCAGTAGATAGAGAGACGTTATTCGGAATACTGGAAGAATTTGGTGTGGACAGTAAAACAAGGAATATCATCAAACAGACACTTACCAATACCAAGTCAAAGGTCAAGTTCATGGGTGAAATATCGGAGTCCTTTGAAGTCAAGACTGGTGTGAGACAAGGGGATGGACTCTCACCAATTCTCTTTAACTGTGTCTTGGAAAAGGTGATAAGGAAATGGAAAGAAGGAATCCCAGACAAAGAAGCATTCCGTATTGGAAGAGGGGCAGGTGCTATACGGATAGACTGCCTGGCATATGCTGATGATATCGCAGTCTTTGCCAGTGACATAGAAATAGCAAAGAAAAGAGTGGAACAACTCCATAGCATAGCAGAAATGACTGGACTGCAAATATCATACAGTAAGACTGAATTTATGACCAACATCAAAGAGGCTCCCCAAATGTTAAAGTTGAAAGAGGGGAAAGTCAAAAGAGTAAAGAGCTTCAAGTATCTTGGAGAAATAGTTCAAGAGAATGGATAGAACGAGCGAGAAAAATGGAAACAGCGTATCAGCTTACTAGAGACACCTACAACAAGAAAGCTTTGTCATATGGAGCCAAATTAAGACATCTGGACACAGTCATCAGACCTGAATGCTTATACGCAGCAGAAACATTGGACATGATTGGAAAGGGAGATCTAGAGAACATCAGAAAGAAAGAGAGGAAAATGCTCCGGAAGATCTTGGGCCTGAAAATGAAAGGTGGGGAGAGGAGACTTAGACCCAACAAAGAACTATACCAGAAGACAGAGGAAGTCGTCGTATTGATGAAAAAGCGAAGGCTTCAATTTTATGGACATCTACAGAGAATGGACACCAACCGACTGACAAAAAGGATTTTCAGCTTCTTCAGCCTAAGGAAGACGGAACCAAAATGGTTTCGGGAAGTAAGGACCGACCTGGCCAGGATAGGAGTAGAAAAAGAGGACGTACTGGACAGAAACAAATTTAGACAAAAAGTGAAGGAGTTCAAGGGTTTTCAGGAGACTGGGGAAGAACTTGTGAAGAAGAAGAAGAGAACCTACACAGAAGAACAGAAGAAAGAAGTCAGTGCAAGGATGAAGAAGTACTGGCAGAATGTGAAGTCAGGACTGGTGAAAAATAACGTAAAGACTGTAAAACGTGATCCATAGATGGCCTGAACGATAATTAATAATAATAATAATAATAATAATAATAATAATAATAATAATAATAATAATAATAATAATAAATTATTATAATAAATATTATAAATATTATAATAAATATTATTATAATAAATTATTATTATTATTATTATTATTATTATTATTATTATTATTATTATTATTATTATTATTATTATTATTATTATTATTATTATTATTATTATTATTATTATTATTATTATTATTGAAGTCTCCTTGGCTCAGGCGGCAGCACGCTGGCCTCTCACCGCTAGATACCGTGGTTGAAATCCCGGTCACTCCATGTGAGATTTGTGCTGGACAAAGCAGAGGCAGGACAGGTTTTTCTGCAGGTACTCCGGTTTTCCCTGTCATCTTTCATTCCAGCAACACTCTCCACTATCATTTCATTTCATTAATCATTGCCCCAGAGGATTGCCGCTAGATGGGCGCTTCATTCATTCCATTCCTGTCCTGGTCGAATGACTGAAACAGGCTGTGGATTATTATTATTATTATTATTATTATTATTATTATTATTATTATTATTATTATTATTATTATTATTATTATTATTATTATTTAGGAGGGTGTTCTGGGGCACTCATCTTGGCAGCTTGGGTTGGAGACCACAGTTCTCCTAGCTGAGTCTGGCATTGCTTCCACTTGTGTTAGGCTCTTTACTTTCATCTTTCCTATCTGACCTCCCTGTAGTCGGTTCTTATTCTTTTCCTACTCCGACGGTATTAGGTTTGCAAGGCCTAGAGACTCTTTCATTTTCATGTCCTTGATCCCCTACCGTCTCGTGTATGACAGTGAATAGCTTTATGCTTGAAGGATGTATTCGTAACTGCTAATTGCATACTACAGTGCTCCCCCTAGGACCTTTTTAATGGGCCATTTTTACAGACTGCTCAGCTAACATTACCTAGATTTGGGCTAGTTACATAATATTAATGCATATTTGAGTCATTGAGTGCTCCAAATCAAAACATAAATACTGTAAAACGGTTTATTTAAATGATAAATCTTCATTATTGTCAGCATAATTGCATCAATTAGATTGGAGTTTAAGTTTTTAGCTTGACTATCACGTAGTGTCGTGTGCGAGCGGTGTCTGGAGTAGCAAAGAATCGCATGTGAGCACTCGATTTCGCATGACGTTTCAAAGCCCTATGGCACTCCACAGCAACCGAGTGGTAAACCCCAGTGTAACGTGATTATGAATGACCTGTAGAACACTAGAAGTTCAAAATACTCTGTTATGTCTTGTTTGTGATAATAACACTAAAATAGTTTGATTATACAGTTAATGTTTACTATCTGATATTATTAATGCCGAGAGGGGAATAATTGAAATTATATTTTTTACATAGTTTACCCCGTCCGGCTACTCATTCTGCCACCTGACTGACGAAAATTTCTGGGGAGATCACTGTACTAGCACAGAAGTCCAGTTAATGCTTCCCATTCCTATTAACTTCCATGTCTTTGCCATATTTACCCACCACCTTCTCATATTCTTCAGCTCTATTTCCAACTCCCACATTGAAATTGCCCACTAGCACTATCCTGTCTTTGCTGTTGACACTGACTATGATGTCATTCAGTATTGCTGTTACTGTTGTGCCATGTGGAACAAAATGATATGCAGTCACGCCTCTGATGTCGTAAGCCAAAACGACTATCAGCTGCATGGGGGTGTGGGGGTGGATGTTTTGCTGGAACTTCCTGTCTTTGTGGTGATCCTGCATATCGTCATTCTGCATACTGGTGTTTGAGCTCTGGTTCATACACGCTCGTCCAGAAGTCATCCATGGTCACTATTCTCTCTAGTATTTGCTCACCTTCCTGCATGTAGCGTACCAATTGGTCAGAGCATATGGTGTACCGTGTCCAATTTTGCACGTGAAGCAAGTGCACATGGCACTCACCGTGATGCATTTTTATGGACATGATGATCTTCCCATAAAATTCTGTGGATAGTTCACTCTTCAGTGCCTGCTTTTGCTTATAACTCAAGCAGTGTCCATCTTCTGTTCTACCGAAGTCGATAGCTGCAGTCGCTTAAGTGCGGCCAGTATCCAGTATTCGGGAGATAGTAGGTTCGAACCCCACTGTCAGCAGCCCTGAAAATGGTTTTCCGTGGTTTCCCATTTTCACTCCAGGCAAATGCTGGGGCTGTACCTTAATTAAGGCCACGGCCGCTTCCTTCCCATTCCTAGCCCTTTCCTGTCCCAACGTCGCCGTAAGACCTATCTGTGTCGGTGCGACGTAAAACAATTGGAAAAAAAAATCTTCTGCACTGGGTAATTACTGCACGCGACACATCAGTCTCGGCACTGGCAGGTCTTCCAACTGTTGCATGGTGCTGCTTGCTTCTTGTTCATGCTGAAATGCTGCTACCCTTTTCACAACGGTTCGATGTGGAACGACATTACAGTCCACAGCTTCCACGAACTCTCGATGACATTCTTTGTTGTTGCGACCCTGGCTGACGGCCAGTTTGATGTACGTTCACTGTTCTTACCTTGTCACATCCATTCTGTTTGTCTTACTGCTGCAGTCCCGTTGCCCTTTACGTGGTACGTGTCCAACGCATCGCCATCTCATGTTGTGTCCATGTACTATCCGTGTCGTGCTTTAGAGGACATATGATAATTTTCAGTTCAAAAATCTTACATGTATTGATTGGGATTCATACTGTGACAACCTCAATGAGAAACTTGTCACTAAGCCTCTTGGCTATCACGCGCTCCCCTTGCTGAGCAGCACTTTTCATAATTGAGTAACAGTAATGTATGTAGTAAAACACTGCTTCTTCTATATTTTCATAATCCGGTTTTGCCTTATATTTTGCCTTTTTTGAAATACATGATGTCCTCTTCACTTGTCTTCAGACTCATTTTGATGGATGTAAAGTATTAATTATTATTCTTTTTGCTTGTCAAGGGAATGAGCAATGGAGATGTTAGTCAGGACCATGAAGCGACTCCAGATCTTATGGATGACAGTGGAAGTTGGTGAGTATCGAAATATACAGATATAGTATCGTGAGGTGAGAAGGGTATTGTTTAAGTCTTGTTGTAAATCAATCAGTCAGTCCGTGGATGGACGGATTGAGGGACGGACGGACGGACGGACAGTGTAGAGTCACAGTTATAAGGTCATTTCAGTACTGTTAATACATACGTATGTATTGAACACATTCGGAAGGGTTCAAGAAGATTGACGTAGCGCTGCAGTACATTAGTGAGCAGGAGGAAGCAATGTCAGCTGATATCATCTGCTTGATTAAGTGGAATGATATTGCGTCATGGAAGACGGTTAAAGCGGGGAAGCAGTCATCTATCAACCTTTTTTTTTTAAACCTCAAACCTGTAAGTTTTGGCTTTTTTGTTAGGCCTGCCTTTTCACATGTGTGTAACAAATATGTTTAATTTTTGTAACAATTAGGTCTATGTTTTCCAAGTTGTGACTTTTTTGTTAGGCTTGCCTTTTCACATGTGTGTGACAAATATGTTTAAATAATTTTTGTAACAATTAGGCCTATGTTTTTCATCTATCAGAGATTTTTTAAAACCTCAAACCTGTAATTTTTGACTTTTTTGTTAGGCCTGCCTTTTCACATGTGTGTAACGAATATGTTTAAATAATTTTTGTAACAATTAGGCCTATGTTTTCCGTTAATGTTTTATTTTATATTTTAAAGGTGTTATTCATGTGTACTTTACAGTGCAGATCGTTTTATATTTCTTGTAATAATTTTTTCACATGTGCGGTACAGTATGTGTATACATAACAAAAACTTACAAACTAGCATGTACAACCTACATAAGAAGTTAGAAAATATTATAAAATTGGGTTTTGATGTTAAAAAAGTGTGTTTGCAGTGGTATGGCTGGGGTCGGAAGAGAGTATTTATAGAACTCTGGCCCATCTGGCTTCTTTGTTATCCAGCTTGATCTTCCGCCACATCAGGCCGGATAGCTGGGAGTCTACTGTACCAGTGAATAACAATGTAAAGAATGCATAGAGAGCACAGGATCTATTTTTTTTCTTTCTATAATTACTGATTATTTTCTGCTTACCCCCAGGGGCACATTTACTGCTGGTTGGGAAATGCTGTTCCAGATTACAATCAAAATGACTGGTTTGTCATGTTTGAGGAGGAGCATGTATTTTCCAAAATTTTTGACTTTCTTTTCCTGTGTAAAGATGAAGTGGTTAACATTGGCTCCTGTAGTCAGACTTTTCTTGTCATTGGTTTGTTGGGAACCAGATTTATGGTCATCCACTTCTACAATATCATTTTCCTCTTTTTCTTATGAAGTCAGTGGAGAATATGATTCAAAAGCAGACTCAACAGTTCCTTCAAAAAATTAACCGATGCTTTATATAGTCGCTATGGCCATTGCAGCTATGGCAGCCTTTGATTTGTAGCGGAGCCCTCCCTTTTGTCCGTTAATACCCTTGAAAGCTATTAATGGCATGGGCATGGGCTTCTGATAGCAGGTTGTTGCCAAGCTTCCCCTTGACTACTCATTTCCGCAGAAAGGCGTCTGTGAGCTTGCATCTGGGAGATAGTGGGTTCAGATCGCATGTTGGCAGCCCTGAAGATGGTTTTCCGTGGTTTCCCATTTTCACACCAGTCAAATGCTGGGGCTGTACCTTAAGCTTCCTTCCGACTCCTAGGCCTTTCCTATCCCATCGTCGCCATAAGACCTATCTGTGTTGGTGCGATGTAAAGCCACTAGCAAAAAATTACTGTATAGACATGTTAAAATGAATCGTGCTCCCACTATAAACTTAGACACAGTTTCGTCCTAAAAGCACTAAAGAGAACTAAAACGTGTGCGCGCTGCGTGAAATCGTTGTGGAAGATGAAATATATTTGGCAGCAACGCTTGTTTCCAGGAAGCCTACCTGCGACACTTGGAGGGTGGGCAAGACTGTGCTTCAAACACCTTCTACTTGATTGATGCTGGTTGGAGTGGGGGGGGGGGGTGGTCCAATGGCCATGGTGACTACAATGCCCACTATCCTTTGACCAGCATTCACAGCAGAGTGAATCCCACTAAATTCACTCCAGGGTTCGTGTCCATTTTCCTCTTCTCTTCAGCAGTCCATGGTGTGAGGGAGACTTAGGTCTATTTTTGACACTTTCACTACCAGTTGCCCGAGCAGCTTGCCACTGCTGGGGCCACCTACTTGACAGCCAAGTTCTACATTATTGCATATTAACCTTTTCACTGCCAAGTTTTGATGGAAAGGCAAACCCTCTGGGCCGCTTTTTTTTTTTTTTTTTTAAAGGAAGAAGCACTTTTACAGATAATTTTTACTGATTATATTATGGAAGTATGAAGAATGATTAAAGTTATCTACATTAAAACAGTACCGGTTTCGACCTGTAAAAAGGTCATCATCAGCTGTTGGTGAACCTGCTTAATAGCGATTGTACATAAAACATTACTAAAAACTAATTTAACAAGAATGCCTTATTCTAGTATAATATTACTATTAAGATATATACATGTGGTACAATATGGGGCTTAGACTCGTTGGAGTTCCATTGAAAAATCTGTTCTGTTGCCAACATTATGTCAAACAAGATACATATATACATATGGTGCAATGAAGGGCTTTGGCTTGCTGGAGTCCCTTGAATGCCACACACTCCTTCATTCTTCATACTTGCATTCTTAATTCATCAATACGGACAATGAAGCTGATAGATTATAATATATTATGGAATGCGCATCGTTCCCTTAGTCCCGCAGCCCAGTACGTGGTCGGGGATGAAGTGAGATTACATTTTACAGGACGTTTTTATGGCCGGATGCCCTTCCTCATGTCAACCTTATTTGAGAATATAATGAATATGAAATGAACGATGGTGAACGAAACTGAGTAAGGAAGTGGAAGGAATTGGCTGTGGCTTATGAATAGGAACTGTCCTGGCATTTTCTTGGGAGTGCAAAAAAAAAAAAAAAAAAAAAAAACCATTCTCAGGACAGCTGGCGGTGGGGTTCGAACCCACTCACCTGCCGAATTCAGAGCTTGGTTCCATAGTCGTTGCATGTTAACACACATGGCTTCTCCGCTCAATGATACTATTACTGAAATATAATACAAAATTGTTGACCCAAGAACTGGTATTATCAACATCATTAACATTTGGGGAAAGAAGAATTTATCTGAGGAGGGGGTGACAATTCCGCACGAGATTCGTCATTACTACTTTGTCTCACACTTTCTTGTAGTTCAATATTGCCCCCTTTGTATTCTCCATCTTCATTATCAAAATATAGCTTTCCAGAATCACTGTTTAAGAGGAAACATTCAATTTTTTTTTCAACAAGAGTTGAATGTATACTTCAAGACGCCATGATAGCTACACGTTAGCGGGA
Source organism: Anabrus simplex (assembly GCF_040414725.1). NCBI lineage: Eukaryota > Metazoa > Arthropoda > Insecta > Orthoptera > Tettigoniidae > Anabrus > Anabrus simplex. The sequence goes on from NC_090277.1 coordinate 53,263,288, forward strand.
AAGATGTTCCACACCAAGAAAGCTGAAATAACATCAGATCGCTTTCGAAACAAGCTAAGTGGGGTGGTATGTCTGCCGTACAGAACTTCCTTGAGCATTTCCGCGGAATTTCAAAGCATGACATTATATCCCGTTCATATATGACACCCGGCGAGTTGGCCATGCGGGTAGAGGTGCATGGCTGTGAGCTTGCATCTGGGGGATAGTGGGTTCGAATCCCACTCTCAGTAGCCCTGAAGATGGTTTTCCGTGGTGTCCCATTTCCACACCAGGCAAATGCTGGGGCTGTACCTTAATTAAGGCCACGGCCGTTTCCTTCCAACTCCTAGGCCTTTCCTATCCCATCATCGTCATAAGACCTATCTGTGTCGGTGCGACGTAAAGCCCCTAGGGAAAAAAAAAATCATGTACGACATCGGTGAAGTATGCTCTGCACCAAAACGTATATATACGGGTTTGGCGCTGAATGGGTTAAAGAGATCATTATTGGAAAAAATATTAACAAAAGACAAGATAGTCTTCCTCACTGTTTTTATTTACATCCATACGTACGTCAAATATTGGAGTACCGGGCGAGTTGGCCGTGCGGTTAGGGGCACACAGCTATGAGCTTGCTCCGGGAGATAGTGGGTTCAAACCCCACTGTCGGCAGCCTTGAAGATGGTTTTCCATGGTTTCCCATTATCACACCAGGCAAATGCTGGGGCTGTACCTAAATTGAGGCCACGGCTGCCTCCTTTTTGTTTCAATATTTTCGTTGTCCCCTGATGTAGGTCAACTGATATCTGTACCGCTGTTGGCTTAATTATTATGTTCAGTCATTAGTTGATATACGTAAGTTTTTATTGAAGTTGAACCGTTTGTTTTCTAGTCTGTAAAATGGATAATAGAAATCAAATTAAGAGTTAAAAAATGGTGACTGACAGGAAACATTCAAGGTAAGTTATGATGAGCGAAAATTGTTTTAACCATCAGCACCTCATATTTTTAATTTTTATAATATTTTTTAAGGAAACATTTTTTTAACAAACACTTCATATTGTGTGTCTAATGTTTTTAATTTATTATGTATATTTTACTGAGAATGACCCTGTGCTGTGTTGAAACATGTCTCTGTAAAATTTCATCTTAATTGGATGTAAATATTGTAGTATTGACTAGGAGGATAATCAACACAATTTTGTACAATTTGTAAGAAGAACTGGTGTACTGTATTCAACACATTTTGTTTGTGTTTTCATGTTTGTCCTTTTCTCCACTTTGTATTGCTCCCTCTTACGATTCTGACTTGTCATTGTTGTCATATTACTGTATGTATTTCCGTTCATGTTTGTATCATTCTATATATGATTTATTTTATTTTCCAGTTCACAACCTGAAGATTCCATGCTAGGTTCTGGCGAGGACAAGCTTAGATGCTTTGCATGCTCAGGTGAATTTGAGCACGAGGAGAAGTTGAAACATCATCTTATTTCTCATGGCGCATTGAAGTTGGGCTTAAAAGACAATTTTGAGTGTTATGTTTGTTCACAAGAGTTTAGTAAAAAGGCTTATTTGGAGGAACATTCCTCGAGCCATGGATCAGGCAATTACCGCTGCCCAACATGTCTTGCCAAGTTTAACTACCATGTTTACTTGAAGGAGCATATGCAAGTTAACCCTGATCATAATCCTTTCAGGTGTGACATATGTGGTAAAATGTATCACTGGGTGGGGCACCTGAAACAGCACCAAGTCACGCACATGCCGCACAAGGAAGGGGGTAAGTTTATGTGTTCAGTGTGTAAAAAAGAACTTAGTAACAGGAAGAGTTTCATGCGCCATGTGTTATCACATGACATTAAACCCGAATTTCAGTGCCCTACTTGTTCAAAAGCGTTCGCTAGGAAGAGTCATTTAGACCGTCACATCTTGGCGCACGGGAAAAGCAAGTCTTTTGAATGTCCTCTGTGCTCGAAGAATTTTGTGATGGGTAATGATTTAAATAAACATATATCGATGCATGGTGAAACCGAACAATTTCAGTGCTTCATATGTTATGAGGATATTATTGGCCGGGAGAAAATGAATCAACATTTACTGTTACATAAAGGTGTTGAGATGTTCACTTGCTCCATTTGTCTCAAAGACTTCTCTAACAAGAAGAATTTCAGATCTCATGCTTCCATGCACAGTGGGGAGAAGAATTACAAATGCACCATTTGCGGCAAGGAATTCCGACGCCGTGATTATCTGAGAGCGCATTCTGCGGTTCATAAAACAGACCGGAACTTTCAGTGTGATAAATGTCCCAAGAAATTTGTTCTCGAAAGCTCCTTGAAGAAACATATGGCTAAACATATGGAAGACGATGAGGATTCAACGCCATTTCATCCCGAGATTGTGTCTCGTGAAGAACCTGAAGAAATTGTCCCAGACAAGTTTGTCGGTATTTCTCAGGACGTTCTTGTCAAACAAGAGGTGGAACCAGAGTGAGGACATGTATAATTACTACTAAGGCAGTGGATGAGACATAGTGTGTCTGACTCGCAATCCTGTCTAAGGTTGCTGGTTTCTGAAGGCTGACAAAAATCTTAACACTCCATGTCATAATTGAAGCGTGCGGCCGAATAAGGTCTATGTTACACCCGGCGTGTTTCGAGTTACGGGCTTGAAAACGTCGGAGAGCTTCAGTATGCCTGGTGGCAGGCAAGTGCACATGTATACCCATATTCCGCACAAGCTAATTCTCTAACGTAACTTGTGGAAATCGTGTCCACAGACCTTAATCCGCCAAATAATCAGTATGGCTAAAAATGTAACATAGACCCTTATTCAACTGTTCGCTTCAATTGTTGACATGCTAAAGTTGTCTGGTGAGGGCTTAGCACCCATCCGACGAAGTTAACTCAAGCTTAGGAATTGACCAGTAGAGTTCCTGTTTGTTCCTTGATGGCAGCACAATCAGAATATTTAAATTGTTATTAACTCGTTTAAAATACGATTGCACTCTGCCATGCAAAGACCTACTGCTTGTTTACATGTGGTGCTCTGCAATTTGGCTTTGTCGCTAGGTACAGTGGCACCGTAAATCTGTGACTGCTCAGGTAGTGGGCCATCTCTTAGTGATACAGTTGTTCCTTTGACTGTAATGTTCGTCACTTTTTACAATCTTGTTTTGCAAACCTGATGTTTTTATTCCACCTGATCAATACATTTTATTTTTTATGAACAGGACTGGTTTCGGCTGTTTGACTCGGTTCTTCAGCTACTCATTTATGCAAGTTAATCTAAAATAAGGACACAGTCATTAAATAAAATGGGATTTGTAAACCCTGAGCTAAAAGTATAAATACATTGTGATACTCTTTAGTACACATTCAATTCTTGGATTTTCACTTGACACTAGTCTTCTGAAGTAATGAGAATAGACTACCGTATTTCTCCGAATCCAAGACGACCCTGAACGCAAGACAACTCCCGCTTTACCTTCAAAAAAATGAAATCAGGCTTTAAAAGTGCTTTGTAAAATCATATGAATGTGTTGTATACAAGGAACTTAATATACAAGACACAACATAAAAGTTTATTACTTGGAAATTTTCACACAGTATGTGCACAAAAGGAACGAAACTTCTCTTGGTGGTGTTGTACACTTCAGTGATAACATAAATTAGTAGACTGAGGGTCTGAAAACTATTTACACTTATACACATATATAGGTAGCAGGTAGGGACCCTCTTCGGAGGCAGCCCTACCCAGGGAGTGGCGCCCCTGCCTATGTGAGTCCCAGAGCACACTGACCCGGTGTGTAACATCTGGTATGGGTCCCAGCTCAGGGTTACGAGTGAAGACCTCAACGGCATCTACGGCGGAGAAGGTGGACTTCGGTACGGCGGAGATGGCGGAAGGGGCATACCCGTAGCGTCTGTACTCCAGAGGAGCGGCTACGAAAGGCGTCTGTCTCCATGTTAGGGGCGGCCTAATTTTGAACCTGGCAGTAGGTATAAAATGCCTTTGGGTGTGGCGAGCCCATCGTAACAATAGCCTATATGGACAAAGCAAATATGGTGCCTCGGAAAAGGTTAGGGCGTCCCCTGCTAAAAGCGACGCGCAGCTCTTCAGGTGCTGGGGGAACTGTGAAAAATGGGCAACCAGCACCAAACTACATCAAAATTGCAACAATTAACGTACTGACACTGACGGGAAAGACAGAAGAACTGGTGGACTTCATGATAGAAAAAGATATAGCCATACTTGGACTGTGCGAGACCAAGAAGAGAGGTACAGGGGAGATCCCTCTGAGAGAAGGATACAGGCTGTATTACAGCGGAGGACCTGAAGCAAAAAATGGAGTGGCCATCATACTTAGAAGAGAAATCCAAGAATATCTGGAATATACAAAGTACGTCAGCGATAGGATGATGATGATGAGACTCCAGTTTGAAAATGGCGTGAAAGATCTATTTCAGTTGTATGCCCCACAAACGGGTTGCATAGATGAACATCTAGAGGACTTCTTAGAGGAAGTGGAGAGACAGATAGAAGATAAGGAAGTACTATTGATGGGAGATCTAAATGCACAAGTTGGAGTGGAAAGACAAGGAAAGGAAGATGTTGTAGGGCCCTTTGGATATGGAAATGTAAATCCAGAAGGCGAGTTGTTGGTGGATTTTTGCATGAGGAATCAAATGATTGTTGGAAACACCTGGTTTAGGAAGAAGAACAGTCAGAAGATTACAAGGTATGGCTGGGGAGACAGACGAACAAAGACCATGATTGATTATATAATCGTAGAGAAAGAACACCGGAAGAACCTTGTAGATGTAACAGCCATGCCTGAAGAAGCCTTTGGTGGAGATCATAGAGTTGTGATAGGAAAATTGAAAGTTGGAAAGATTGAAAAACCCCAATTAAGAAGAGAGAAAAGAATTAAAGTATGGAAGTTGAAGGAGAAAAGCGTACAAGAAGAATTTCAAAGGGAAATAATACCCTTGGTACCCAGGACAGAGGTGGGGAATGTTGAAGAGGAATGGAAAAGATTTAAGGAAGCACTAGTTGGATGTGCAGAAAAGGTGTGTGGTAGAACATCAGGAAATGTGAAAGACAAAGAAACACACTGGTGGAATGATAGGGTAAAGATTAAAGTGAAGGAAAAGAAAATGGCATGGAAGGCATGGAAAACATCTAAGACTGAAGAAAGTAGAAGAAAATATGTGGAGGCAAAGAATTTGGCCAAGAAAGTAGTGGAGGAAGAAAAGAGGAAAAGCTGGGCCTTATTCACACAGAAATTGAGAGATGATACGCAGGGCAGCAAGAAATTACTGTATGGTATCTTAAGAAACAAAAAGAGAGATCAAGTAAACACCAGATTTGTGAAGGATGAAGGTGGCATAATTTTAACAAAGCCGGAAGAAATAAGAAATAGATGGAGAGAGTATTTTCAGAAGCTGCTGAACATAAGAACGGATGACAGTCATTCAATGGACGACCAGGAAAGACAATTAGTTGACGAAGAAATGGATAAAGAAATTACAATGAATGAAATTGAAATGGCAGTAAGAAAGATGAAGAATGGAAAAGCTGCTGGAATAGATGAAATTTCAGTGGAGATGATAAAGGCAGCTGGAGCTGTAGGCCTGCAGTGGACATATCGGGTTCTCAGGAATGTCTGGGAGAATAAGGAGGTCCCTGACGATTGGCAAAAAGGAATAATCATCCCAATTTTCAAGAAAGGTGATAAGAAAGTTTTGAAGAACTACAGGGGAATTACTCTAATATCCCATGTTGCTAAGATAATGGAAAGAATACTGGAAAGTAGAATAAGGTTGAGGGTTGAGAAGCAGATACAGGAAAATCAGTTTGGTTTCAGAAGTGGAAGATCAACAATAGAGCCCATTTTCATTATGAGACAACTAATGGAAAAGCATTGGGAGTACGGGAATGATATGGTGATGACATTCATTGATATTGAAAAGGCATATGACAGTGTCCCTAGGACGAAAGTTTGGGACAGTCTGGTGCAAAAAGGAATTGGACAGGGATTAATAAAAATGATCATGGCATTGTATAAGGAATGTTGTAGTTGCGTGCAAACACAAGTTGGCAGGACAAGTTGGTTCAAAATAACTAGTGGGCTGAGACAGGGAAGTGTTCTATCACCAATCCTGTTTACAATAGTAATGGATGACATCATGAGAACAGCAAAAGCAGCATATAGAGGAAGAGAAATGAACATGATGTTATTTGCAGATGATATTGTGATTTGGGGAGAAGACGACAGGAAGGTTCAAGAACAGTTGAATGTGGTGAATGGGAAGATTGAAGAATGTGGATTGAAAATAAGTGTAGAAAAGAGTAAAACTCTTGTTATGACGAGAGGGGAGAAAGAAGGGAAAGGTCAGATTAGACTTGCAGACAAGCCCCTGGAAGTAGTGGAAACGTTTAAATACCTGGGGAGTGAATTAATGGAGAATGCTCGACTGGATGCTGAGATTAGTAAAAGGATTCAAGCTGGAAGTTGTTTCTATCATAGTGTAAGAAATATGTTATGGGACAAAGATGTGCCAATGGAAGCAAAGGATACTATGTACAAGATGTATTACGTACCCATAACAACTTACGGAGCAGAAACTTGGACAATGACAAAGAAGGATGAGAGTCGAATACAGGCAGCCGAAATGAAATTCTTGAGGAGTATGATACAGAAGAGTAGACGAGACAAAATAAGGAACGAGAAAATCCGGGAAGAAATTGGAGTGGAAAAAAATGAATGATAGAATAGAGAAGAGCCGACTAAGATGGTTTGGGCACATAAAGCGAATGAGCGACGAAAGAATGCCAAAAAAGGTGATGGAAATGCAAATCCAAGGAAGGAGAGGCCGTGGACGACCACGATTGAGATGGAAGGATACCATCCAACGCAGCATTATAGAAAGAAACCTGGACTGGGACACAGTGTTGGAGGAGGAGTGGTGGAAAGACCGAAGAAAGTGGAGAGGAACCATATTTGCCCCTACCCGGCTACAGCTGGATAAAGGGAAATGATGATAAAGGGAAATGATGACACATATATTTATATGTACATTGAGTTCTATCTTGCTAAGATAGGCTGCTCGGATGAATGAATGTCCGTGATAGTTGACGACTATCTGTAGTTGGTAGAATGACAAGTGTAACTTGTAAAATGTCCGTAGTAGCAGAATGCTAGTTAGGAGTTGTAGAACTTGCAAGGAACTTGCGGTAAGGTTCATGAATAACAGAATGCTTGGATTGAAGTGGAAGAACTTGCAGGGAACTTGTGTTAAAGTTCATGAATAGCAGAATGCTAGGAGAGGATGCACGATGGCGATACGGGAGGCAGGATGCATGAGACAATGTCCTGAGGTGAAACCTCCCGGCCAGAGTTAGTCCAACTATTCAGAACACTTATTTAAGAGGGTACCTCCGTGTCTGACATACGGTGTAGTCTGGTTGTTGGACATTGTGAGAGTGCCTGGAGAGGTGGAAACGTCGCTCAGTTTATAGCGCTGGCTGATGTCACAGATGATTACGTCAGCGCACTGCAGTCCACCTCGTGGTCTCTCAAAACGTCGATGATGGGTGGGCTGCGGAGATTGCAGGCGGCGGAGGACACACACAACAGAATGCCTTTCTTGCAAAGTACGCATTTTTAAACTATCTTTGTCTTCACGCCAATGCCGGTTCGCTTTAGCTATGCCGTATTATTTTTGCAGCTGCACAATTATTCTTTATTTCCGTGGGTTTAATAACCTTTAGCTTAAAATTGGCATCATAATAGCAACGAGAACTCCTTGAAAATTTGCTGGCAATGCCTGTTCCATGCAGCTCTACGATATGACGATCCATCAGGAAAATATTCCTACTGTCTATAAAGCTATTACTTTTACTCAGCGTCAGGTACTACTGGCTACGGCTACGTGCACATCTCGCTTGCCAGGTTCAGCCGACTTCGGTGGCTAGCGATGTGTAGGCTTAATAATGACGTGGATGTTGAAGGACAATGAACAATTATATTGTGCCGTGGTATGGCCATTCCGCCCTTGCATTTTTTGTGCACATACCTCACAATTTCATCATTTTAAAAGCATCTTTGTTGCAGGCCACTGAATGCATTTTTTGTACAGTACGCATTTTTAAAGTTGTCTTTGTCTTCACGCTAACGCCGAACATTGGCTTTAGTTAGACCTATGCCATATTTTCTTGCGGCTGCAGAATTATTTTTAATTTCTGCGTGTTTAATAACCATTGGCATCATAATATCAGCGAGAAACCGTTGAAAATTTGCCGGCAATACATGTTCAACGTATGTTTGCAATACGACGAAACATCACAAAAAATATTCCTGCTGTCTATAAAACTTAATTTTACTAAGCGTCAGGTACAGCAGATGCATTATAACTCTGCCACTGAGTAGCCGTGGCCTTTCTAAGAATTCAAAGGCTTGCATGTTTTGATGCCATTTTGCAGATTTGGGAAATGTTTTTTTAGAGGCTAATACAATGTCATTCTCTCTTCGCTGTTTCCCAAGATCCAGTGACGTTACACAGAGGCACTTTACAATCGGTTGCTGCGGCTAGCGATGTATAATAAAGGGGCAGACGTTGACGAATTTTGTGTGTGCACGGTGGAGGTGGTGCTGGTGAAAAGAAACATCGCGTTTATCGTGGTAGCTGCCAGTGGTGTTCATTATTGTTAGGTCGCGAATGTAAGGTGACTCGTGGTTTTTCACATGGGATTCTAGGAAGAAAAACGTCGTCTTGGGTTCGGAGAAATATGGTAATATAAAAGAACTTGTTAGGAATGTTCCAATTGTGTACAGATTGGGACCAATTTTAATGATCATTTTTGAGCATTTCAACAACAGGTTGTTTTGCCTGTAATTTGAACATAATCTTTTGATTATTTTTAAAACATTTGTTATTTTGTATGATGCTACCTGCACACAATTGGAACATACCTATCAAGTTTATTTATATTAGTCTATTCCCTTTACTTCAAAAGATTAGTGTCAAGTGAAAATCCAAGTATTTAATGTGGACTAAAGGGTATCACAATGTATTTATACATTATAAACCCTGTTTTATTTAATAATGATTGTGTCCTTATTTTAGGTTAACTTGCATAAATGAATATCTGAAGATGACAGAGTCAAACGGTCGAAACTAGTCCTGTTCATAAAAAATAAAATCTATTGATTAGGTGGAATAAAATCATCAGGTTGCAAACCAAGATTGTAAAAAGTGAGTTTCATCCATCAATACAGGCAAAAACGAAAATTATTGCTTACACTGTAATGTCCTTTTTTATTTTTCATTTAAAAGTCATAGTCCTGAACGATCAACACACAGTCCCATACCTGCCAACTTCCTGATTTAGACAGGAGATTACCGATTTTCAACAGTTTTTCCCGCCTACCGATCATTCTATTATTTCTCCCGATATTAACTTTTTTTTTTGGTGAATTTCAAACATTTGTTTTCAAATCCCGCCATTTCAGCTTTTTACACCAGTGGCCGGAAGTCATTCGCTCATTGGCCGCTTTCAGGTGAAATATCGACATTTATTAATACGAGAAATGCACACGAATGTGCGATGTTTATTGAAACCTGTATATTGTGACGCCTACATCGATTGTCAATTTCTTGTTCTCGCGTACTATGTTTGTGTTCGTTCACATCATTCTAGTTGATTCGGAGTGTTTTTTAGTAATTTATGGACAGAATTTCAGAAACAACAACTAGTGTCTTTTCTAGAGATTTTAGGAGACATTTGGAGACAATTCTGGCGAATTTTCATTTATTTGACAAAAATAGCATCTTACAAAATTGTACAAAACTATTTTAATCCTCCTAGTCAATACTCTATATTTTACATCCAATTAAGACGAAACTTCAATTTTTTAGTTTGTAAAAATGGCATTGCGCTTCGCATAATCACGCGGGCCCATGATGCAATATATTAATCTATGCATTTGCTAAGTAATGGGATCTAAGTGCATGACTGATTCACATGTGTGGAGTTCATACTATTTACGGAAGGCTTATCAAAGACCGATCATCTCACTCGCATACTTCCTGTGAAGGAATAGCTTTGTAATTTTTTGTCTTGTAGCCTCGCATATATCAACAGTCGGGTTTTGAGAGGATAAGTGTTATAGTACCATAGTACGCCTGTATTGCGCAAGACATATAGAATAAGCAATTTTGAAGAATTTTGAAGAATTCTCTTGATTTTTGGTTTTGTAAAGTTGGCAGGTATGCAGTCCATTCTGAATTTGCTCTGTTGTTTTGAATCTGAAGCACTTACAATGTTTTTTTTCATAGGTTGCACTAATGTGGAATTGTGATAGGTAAGGTTATTTTAAGCCTTCCCCTGTATTAGTTTCCTAAGCTGTCTCTGAGGTTTGGATCCTATGTAAAAATATGGGTTTCGTTGCTATGAACATGTTTTCAACTGTCACCTAAAACTCAAGCTTGCTTGTTAATCTTTTGCATAAGATTTAAGATTGATAATCTATTACTTACTGATGTCCAAGACCCAAGTGATAGAAAGAAAGAGAGAAAGATAGATTGTAACTTCCTTTTGTATCTTGAAATTGATTGTCATCTAATTGTAGGGTGCCATTTTTAAAGTGGGTAATGATTGAGAGGTAGTATCTCAGTCCGGGCGTAGACTGTATTCTTTCATGGCAGCGTTGTGAAAGAGATCAGTTCAAGTTGTAGGAATGTTTATCAGTGAATATGGCATATATTGTAGATTTCAAGAAGGGAGTTTGCAAACCTAATTATCATTACAAGATATTAGAATCATTCCGTATTGATGATTTTCACTTTACAAAGGTAAAATAAGTGTATCCTCCTAATTCAATACATCGTGGAATAATCAAATTCAAACATGTTTTGGCTCGTTTGAGCTATCTTCAGTGAAAAAAGGGGAGGGGTAGAAATAATTTACATAATACAAGCTAAAAATGTGCCAAGAAACATAATGAAGGAACAAATGAAAAAACAAGAGAGAGACATGACAGAAATAAAAATATATAATAATTAAAATTACCCTTACACACCTAAAATTATACAATATTGTAAAATGTTAGCAAAGTCCATTTTTTTCACAATTAACATTTTACACTCACGACATGTATAGATGAACATCCGGCGCCATGTTCGTGAGTTATATCATGCTTCATTCCCTGCATCGGCACTCATGTTGTATTCTTCATGTCATATGGCAACGGCACAGTAAGGTTGTTATTTCTGAAAGAATGTAGGTTTCCCAACCTGTTCCAATAATAACCATCCCTTGCTGCCACTCACAACAATCAACAAGGCTTTTGAAGTAATTAGCAAGTTCTGAAAACCAAGTAGTCAGCAAATATGCCTTAACAAGGACGTTCTCCTTATCTAAACTCTTGAATACTGAAGTTTCAAGCCTGTTTATAACTCTCGGCAGTCAGTGTAGCTAAGTAGGCCTCTATGATAGACGGTTGAATTGTAAATTATTTGGTCGTAGGAACAAGATTATTTCTTAATATTGTGACGCTCAGCGTGTTTTTGTTACTATAATTGGAATATGCATTTCTTGTGTGTGTTTTTTCCGTATCATGTAAGTTTATTATTTTAATTCCTTTGGATTTTAAAACCAAATTGTTTAACTTATTATATATATAATTCGCTGGGGCCATCAAGGACCACGTTAAGTCTTGTTGCATTTAACACTGAACTTGGCCTTCTTTAGAGCCCAAATTTCCCTCATTCGTTGTGAGTGGGCCTGCTTACGTTCCTCTGTCCAAGGGGCACCGTGTCTTTTCTTCGGTTGCTCGTCTCGGTTTAGCCCATTTGTCAATATTTTCTTGCGGAAGAGATCTCTGTTAAGGGCGTCTTCAGCTGAGATATGTAGCATTTGCAGGTCTTCTTTGGTATTTCTAAACCAGGGAATTGTGGTTTTGGGGTTTAAATAAAAAAGTGAAAGATTTCTTTAGTTGACTTTCTTCCGTCCATTCTTTTCAGATGACCGTAAAATCGTGCCCGTCTTTTTCTGACTGTGTCAGTAATTTTCTCTATTTTGCTGTAGACTTCCTCGTTGGATCTCTTTTGATGGATTCCATTTCTGTACTTTGATCCCAAGATTCCTCTCACAACTTTGGGTTCTTTTTTCTCCAGTTCTTCAAGGAGTCCTTTGTTGGCATTTAGAGACAGGGTTTTGGCCGCATATAGAACTACTGGCTTCAGAACTGTTTCATAGTGACGTATCATCTTGGTGTTTTGGGAAAGTCATTTTGTTGTAGATTGTGCGGAATGTTTGGTAGGCTATTTTCAGTTTGCGTACTCGCTCCTGAAGTGCTTCTTTGTCCAGTCCATTTTATTATTATTATTATTATTATTATTATTATTATTATTATTATTATTATTATCGTCGTTGCTGTTCATTGTAATAATATACAACCTTGTACTATGAAATAAACTTGTAACTTCCCTTATCAGGAAACGAAGGGCCCCTTTTTAATTATTGCCATGGGGCGAGCTTCTTAGCACCGCTACTGATTCCCATGTCTGTCCAGCTTCCTCCTTATCCCACGCTTCTAACATTAAGACTGCAGATCAGTCAAGATGGCTCTTCAATGACTGTTGATACCATGATCATAGCCACATGTCCTCCATTTTTACGTGTGGAGCAGATTTATGTTTAGTAGTCACTCATTTATTGATGATGTTTCTGACTGCAGCTGCCTTGGTGAGAAGCCATTAAACAAAAAAAGATATTATTTTTATTGTTGTTAGAGATCCTAGTATTGACTTCAAATGTAACAACTTATTTGGTTTCAGTAAATACTTCATTTTACTTAAAACATAACTCATGGAATAAAAATATATATTAAATGACTGACCTATAATATCTGTTTTATTTTTAATATCAGACTCATCCCCCAACCTCCCCACCTGCAGTTATACCATTTTCAGTTGCACAGAAATTTAATTGTATTCCAGATGATTCGCAGTAATTTGGTGCATGACTTATATGTATGGTTTCTCTTTCTTATTATTGCCATAAAGTAGAAATCCCCAATAACAACGACCAGTAGCACATACAAACACTTCAAAATAATGATTGTCTTTTGGGTTAATGGCATGTGAAATAAAAAGTGTGGTTTACATGTAAGGAGGTGATGCTGGGTCTTTGTGAAATGTCAAGTTTTCCCAAAATATTATCACGTCCAGTATTCTGGGCAAGGAAGGTATTAATCAAAACAGAAATATCTGGACAGAGCAAGTGGCCGTGCGCTTAGGGTCGTGCAGCGGTGAGCTTGCATTCAGGAGATAGTGGGTTCGAACCCCACTGGTCAGCAGCCCTGAAGATGGTTTTCTGTGGTTTTCTATTTTCATACCAGCAAATGATGCGGCTGTACCTCAATTGAGGCCACGGCCACTTCCTTCCCACTCCTAGCCCTTTCCTATCCTATTTGTCGCCATAAGACCTATCTGTGTCTGTGAGACGTAAAACAAAATTGTAAAAAATAAAGGAATATCTAGCAAACACTCTGGACCAGTTCACACCTCACACTCTCCACTGCTTCCTCTACTTTGGTTATCCACCTCTTCCTTGGTTTCCTCCTTGATTTTGTTTGTTACCTTCCATTCCATCATTGCTCTAGGGATCCTCATTATTTCCATCTTGCCAATGTGGCAAATGAAACCATTCTACAGGTTCCTATTCTGTTTTGTAGCTTCTATATCCCCAGCCTTTCCCATATTCTATATTCCTGATATGGTCCTTCATATTCCCCAACATCCTTCCAAGGAATGTAATTTTCACTCCCTGGGTCCTGCTTTCCTCTCTGAATGTTTAGGCCATTTTCAGCTCATTGTCAGAATAGGAACAAAATAAGTCTTATATAACACCTCTTTGCATCATCAGCCTTTTCATTCTGTACTATATTGTCATCAAAATGTTACCCATTGCTAAGTGTTTTCTAATATGTACTATAATATGGCTGTGTTATTGCCGTGTTTTTACCGGAGCAGGGATAGATTTAGGTGGTTAACTGACTTCATAAACTTACAAGCCTTTGCCGAACCAGTTGAACTTAGATATCTTGAAGTGCCTTTGGGCTGAAAATTCTTCAAGTTAACCGAAACTAGATTAAAATATATGTAACATTTTTAGGTTACAGTAAATGTGTATAGAATAGGTGGAAACCGTTTAGCTCTTGTTTTACGTTATTTTGCTCTTCAGTTCAGAATAACATGAAATATATTACTTATGATATTTCAAGTTATCGAAAATTTGAGCTGTAGAAAAATATGCATACTACTTTGGTTCAAAAGGAGAATAAATTCTATATATCAACAGTACCGTTATTTACGAGTGGGGATCAAATATAAATGTGATTTTATTTTTTATTTAAGTTCATTTATTGAAAAACACAAGGCATTTACAAGTTATTTTTCCAAATAGTTCCCTGCTTTGGAAATGTATTAATCCCAGTGTATGGGCAGCTTTTTGATGCCCTCATTGTAAAAAGAATAGGGTCTTGTTACCAGCCAGTTGCGCACGAAGTCTTCCACACTCTCGTCATCTTGAAATCGTTGCCCTCCTAGAGTTTCTTTAAGGGGTCTGAACAAATGGAAATCGCAGGACGATAAGTCCTGACTGTAAGGAGGATGATTAAGTGTAGTCCAGTGCGTTTCTCCTGTACCTTGGAGACAGTTACAGCTCAGTATGGGGCCGCGCATTGTGGAATCGGTTGGTCTCGTCTTTTGCGGCGATATGCAACCCTCGCCTTGTTCAACAGCTCGCAGTAGTAAGCAGCATTGATTGTGCATTGCTGATACAAAAAACCCAGTCAGCAAAATGCCTCGCCAATCGAAAAAAAAAAAAAAAAACGGTTGCAAGAACCTTGCCAGCTGACAGTCGAGTCTTGGCTTTCACTGGTGCTGCTTCCCCTTTCCTCCATCACTCCTTATGCACACGCGTCCTTGACAATGTTTAATCACCGAAATGTGCAGTCAATCTCTGGCAAATTTGCGCCGCTGTAACTCCTTCAAGCAAAAAAAAATGTATAATTATGCATTGTGCAGTGGAGGGGTGCACCTCTTGCTCCGACATCGTGAGTATTACTGACGAAACAGCAGTAAATATCTAACAGCACGCTCTCCCCACTCCTAACGGTACTGCCGAAGTACAGCAGAATCGCGGGGCCAGTCCTACCAACTGTTGATGTTCAGGAACAAAAATTCCATTTATATTTGATCAACTTTTGTACTTCCTAATTTTTGTCACCAATACTATCTTTTTTCTACATCTAGAATTTTAATGTTATTAGAGATAGTTTCCTGATGATGTTTTACGTGAACTATGTAAAGGTAAATTAGAAGGGAAGCTGGAGGAATGGAGAAAAGCCCTAGAAGAAAGAGGCATAAGTATTCATCATCTGCATCATCTTCATCATTGGTTCCTTCCGTGCAGAGTGCAGCAAGCTTCCTCCAACGTATCCTATTTGAAGTAGCGTTCTCAGTATGGTTCCTCATGATGTTAACTCTTCATAGGTCTTTGAATGTTTGGAGCTAAATTTTGTATGGTCTGCCCAGCTTCTACCTGCCTCCTTGTGGCTCCCATCACATAGTGTGTTCTTCGAGTATCGGCTGTCTGGCCGGATAGACGCATTCAACGTTCTGCCACAATATCTTGTAATTTCCTGCAGTCACTCTATTGCACAATTTCCTCGTTGGTGACTCAGTTGTACTGCAGATAGCATGGAAACTCAACATATTCCACCTACATTGTCTATGCAAAATATCAGGCATCACTTTGCGTGACTAGGCTGTAAATGATTGTGTTCACGTTGGGTGAAATGGTAGTTTAGGGGAAGGTCTAAAATGTAATTTTCAACTATGTTATTAGTGGTCCTGTCGATAAATACTACATGACTAAAGCTGTATAGAATTGTATTTACGATCATTTATGTCTTATACATTTTTACCGTACCGGCTGTGATAATAGAGATATTCATGGAATTCGATTTTTGTTGCCAATGCGTTAATAAAAGGAAAGATCTGCATTGGGATAACCAGGAATGACCGGGCGAGTTGGTCATGGGGTTAGGGGCGTGCAGCTTTGAGCTTGCATTCGGGAGAGAGTGGGTTCGAACTCCACTGTCGGCAGTCTTGAAGATGGTTTCCGTGGTTTCCTATTTTCACACCAGGCAAATCCTGGGGATGTACCTTAATTAAGGCCACGGCCACTTCCTTCCAACTCCTAGGCCTTTCCTATCCGATCGTCGCCAAAAGACCTATCTGTGTCGGTGCGACATAAAGCAAGTTGTAAGAAAAGAAGATAAACGGGAATGTAAATAAAGGTTACAGATCTCTTCATTTGGTTACCAGGATACTTAGGGATTGTAGTCACGATGTAAAGGAGAGGACGTATAGGTCAATTGGTGTATGAATTCTGAGTATGGGACCCACCCCGGGATTTTTTCATTCGAGAACCAGAAAAGGTCGTAAGAAAGCAGCACGATTTGTTCTGGGTAATTTCGGATAAAAGAGTAGTGTTACAAAACTTCATGGGCGAAGCGTCAGGGGAGACAGCGTGTACCCTTAACATTTTGTGAACGAAATATTGTCTACTTAATTCAATTATTTTTAGAACATTAATTATTTTCACATTCATGACATTATTGTATTCCCCGCTTTACTTATTTTCGTCTCACTTCGGCAATGCTTGGGCTCGTGTCAGTTACACGAAGCACGTAGACGAAAGTAGACGCTGTCCATTCTGTGTATTTTTCCCTTTAATTTTCATAGCTTTCAGATAGAGCAATACTAATGCTATCTCTAGGTGCTGACTGCGGAACTATCACTTTCCTATAGCGAGATTTCTCCGCCCAGTAGACAGACTTATCAGCGTCTCTTCTAGATCTCATTGGCTAGTATTTGGATCTCAGTTATAAAGGTGCTCTTATTGGCTACCATCTCACACATGCTTTTAATGTAATTAATTTGAATTTACGTTATCATAAGACACGTGTAAAAGTAAAATAATATTCAAATACGAAGTATAGCAAACTTACACTTAATAAATGAATGACAGCATCAAAACCCTTCAACTACATGCATTTTCTTGCTCGCCAATACTAGTTACGGTATTATAACCACAACTATTGGCTTACATTTTTAATAATGAACTCCAGAGTGTGCATACGGAAACAACAAAGTTACTTAACCAACGGCAGCCGAAACGTTTCGAGTGTCTCCATACACTGCGCTCCCGAGACACAAGTGTAACGGTTGAGCTAATCAAATACAGTAGAGACAATACACGACACTTCCGGATTTAGCCTTGTTAAAATGGGAAACAATTCGCAAGTGGCGTCACCTGGACATTCGCGCTAAATTCAAATATCAATGGAAAAGCATACACGGAAATGGATAAATAAATTACGTCTAGAAAGAAAGTGTTAAGATACCAACATCAAAGTTGGTGAAGCTATTCTGGATAAACGAATGAAGAATTATTTAACAGGTTATCATTTAAAGACTGAAATTAGACATATAACCAAGATGTGAAATGGACTGCTGTGAAAGGGCCTGATCTTTCATTTACGCATTACTTTTTTAGCTTTAGCAGTCCTGCCTGAACTTTCACGGCAAAATTTGTCTTTTTTCCCCATTTAAAAAACAATGTATCATCACATTAAGACACTTCTCAACAAAAATATCGACATATTCCTTACACACATGATTCAATGAATTAACATTTAAGAGCTGGACAATTTTCCTCTTAACTTGAAGCCTACTAACAGAAAGAAAATCTATAAATTTAGCCTGAAAAACATTCAAAATTTCCCTATAAGCAATACTTGCCATTACATTAGGATAAAGCACAGTTGCATCATCATTTTGTTTCAAAAAAGTATGTACATTTCTTAAGTCACCCATATTTTCTTGTGCTTGACAACGCATTACGGCATTTCAAATGGTGTAACTTGGAACACAAGCAGCCACATATATATGCACATGCATTCTCCTGAATTAAATCAAAACCCACAGATCTCACCTACAATAACACATCGTTATTGAAGTTTAACTGCAGCACTAATACAATGAAATACGCTTAATATATTTTAAGCCAGTTAAAATATGGGTCGCGCAGGTCAGAAGTTTAGGAAGTAGTATAAAAATCACGTGTCACTTGAAGAATATGTATGCAAACACAATATTTACTTATATTTTCTTGTCACGAGGGAAACGGAAGAAGGAGCTCGAATAATTCTGCACTTCATAGTTATTGCAGCCAAACACAGCACACATCTTTCAACTCATGTTGAGAGGAGATATAAAGGAATAACACGCGCTACTATTTACTTATGTCAACTTACTGCAAACGCATAAAAATCGCCAAAAACTTCACAAACAAATACATGCGCTCTTATGACAGAATCATTAACTCCAGGTCACTCCGCTAGAAAGCGCTCTAATCGCTGCTGTTCCTCGATATCTCGCAGAGTGTCGCGTATTGTCTCTACTGTATTTGGCTAAGTTCTCCGAGTCACTCTCGATCACTGCGGCGATACACGAGTTTGTAATGGAGGCAGAAAAGAATGAAAGAAAGAGGTCAGAAATCCAATTCATTTTCAATTTACGTTGTAAGAGATAAGTTATTTATGGTCATTGCGGTTTATGTATTTTGACCGGATACAATAAAGAGGCCTACAACGTCAAATATTTTTGTAATGTGCGTAATGAACTACAATTTTCACTATTAAATTTTAAGAGCTGCTTAAGAAGTATTTCTAATAAATTAGAGTGTAAGTGGATAACCTGTGGCTTGTCGTTGCTTGACTTAAATTAACTGCTAAACTCACCAACAATCCAGTCATGCTTGCTGGGAATAACTTCGATCAAGTTATTTATTTGAAGGCATACCGTAGATCTGTTACGCTGTTGTTGTACTTTAATCTTGGATAGTAAATATTTATGTTCCTACTCGTTATGAAACTTCCTCGCCATTTAGAGGCTAGCTATTATCATCGGACTCCTGACAAGTTTTAAATAGGCCTACTATTTTCAAATTCAAATAACACTACAACACTGCAAAATCAAGCAGTAAACTTGTTGAATTATGTAAATATATTACTTTTTGATGAATGAATAACAGGAATGTTACGTTTTAGGAAATGGTAATACTGTCATTCCCATCCAAGGAGTTGTAAATCGTAGCTTGTACGCTTAAACTTTTGTTCCTTTGTAAATTGTAACACAAACATTATAACGTGTTAATTTTCTTTGAATGTATAAATATAAGAAAATAAAAGTGACTGTTTATATCCAGCGCAGTATAAATCAAGCCGGAATATCTTGAAAAGGTCGGTTTTCTTGCGATTATAGCGGTTTCTTTCTTAAATACTGCACTTCACTGGATAGTGGAGGAGAGCTTCGTATGGCAAACGGACGTCACTGTTCCCTTCCCTGCAAAGTGCGTTCGCTTTCTCGCTTTACTGTGACGTATGCTTGCTGCGTAGGACGTCACTTAACCCTGCCGCACTGGGCGGCCAGCTTAGCACCTCTGCTTTAGAGTAATAACAAGTTTTTGGTGAAACTTTAGTACTGAAGTTTTGACTTCTTCATGCATTCTCTGACTTACACTCCAACTCCTCTTCCTTTAAACGAATATTTGCCCCAATTTGTCCTCTTGAATTCCAACTTTATCTTCATATTTTAATCTTTCCAACTTTTAAAGAAACATCTTTCATCATTATTCGCCTAATAATGTATTTCTTCGCCATCTCTCCACCGATAGCTCGGAACATTTCGCTCAGTCGAGCAACTCGTCTCCATACTCTCAAGTCTCCCCCGTTCAAAATTAGAAGCAGTTTTGCAGTGGCGAAGCGTAAGCG
This sequence comes from Anabrus simplex, assembly GCF_040414725.1. Lineage (NCBI taxonomy): Eukaryota > Metazoa > Arthropoda > Insecta > Orthoptera > Tettigoniidae > Anabrus > Anabrus simplex. The sequence continues at coordinate 53,283,185 of NC_090277.1, forward strand.
AAGTAAGGGGGTAGACAGATAATTTTTTTATTTAAAGTAATTTAATCATATTATATATGGAATGTTTTCCGACGCATGCAGATCTGTATTCAATATTATATTAATAACTCTGAAATTAAGACAAATTCTATAAACCTACGTGCAGTCGTTTTATTTTTAAATATAAACTAAATATGCAGCGAGAGTTGTCAGATAACAACATACTTTTAGAAAAAAAATAGCAATATATTTCATTGTTATGTAGATTGAATAAGAGAAATAATAAATAAATAGATTTTCGTACAAGTCACCTTAAACAATATTCTTGTGAGTTCAATCTGCCTGTCCTTCATTTCAGCAAATATATCTATTACTGTCGTCTTGAAGTCAGGCGTCTTGCTAAGATGCCACAGCAGTTCCTTTTCTATAGCTAAAATTCCAAGTTCAGTCTCTGGTTTGTCATCGAATTCCTTAAATGGGTTTTAATTCGTTTGAAGGTACCGGTACTCATAGCGCGTTCACTAGAAACTGACGTTAACGGAATATACAGTATCAAGTTAAGTAACTTTGTTGTTTCTGTATGCACACTCTGGAGTTCAATATTAAAAATGTAAGCCAATAGTTGTTGTGGTTATAATACCGTAACTAGTATTGGCGAGCAAGAAAATGCATGAAGTTGAAGGGTTTTGATGTTGTCATTCATTTATTAGGTGTAAGTTTGCTATACTTCGTATTTGAATATTATTTTATTTTTACACGTGTCTTATGATAACGTAAATTCAAATTAATTACATTAAAAGCATGTGTGAGATGGTAGCCAAAAAGAGCACCTTTATAACTGAGATCCAAATACTAGCCAATGAGATCTAGAAGAGACGCTAATAAGTCTGTCTACTGGGCGGAGAAATCTCGCTATAGGAAAGTGATAGTTCCGCAGTCAGCACCTAGAGATAGCGTTAGTGTTGCTCTATCTGAAAGCTATGAAAATCAAAGAGAAAATACACAGCATGGACAGCGTCTACTTTCGTCTACGTGCTTCGTGTAACTGACACGAGCCCAAGCATTGCTGAAGTGAGACGAAAATAAGTAAAGCGGGGAATACAGTAATGTCATGAATGTGGAAATAATTAATGTTCTACAAAATAATTGAATTAAGTAGACAATATTTCGTTCACAAAATGTTAAGGGTACACGCTGTCTACCCTGTCTCTCCTGACGCTTCGACCATGCAGTTTTGTAACACTACTCTTTTGTCCGAAATTACCCAGAACAAATCGTGCTGCTTTCCTTACGACCTTTTCTGGTTCTCGAATGAAAAAATCCGGGGGTGGGTCCCATACTCAGAATTCATACACCAGTTGACCTATACGTCCTCTCCTTTACATCGTTACTACAACCCCTAAGTATCCTGGTAACCAAATGAAGAGATCTGTAACCTTTATTTACATTCTCGTTTATCTTCTTTTCTTACAACTTGCTTTATGTCGCACCGACACAGATAGGTCGTTTGGCGACGATCGGATAGGGAAGGCCTAGGAGTTGGAAGGAAGTGGCCATGGCCTTAATTAAGGTACATCCCCAGGATTTGCCTGGTGTAAAATGGGAAACCACGGAAACCATCTTCAGGACTGCCGACAGTGGAGTTCAAACCCACTCTCTCCCGGATGCAAGCTCAAAGCTGCACGCCCCTAACCCCATGACCAACTCGCCCGGTCATTCCTGGTTATCCCAATGCAGATCTTTCCTTTTATTAACGCCTTGGCAACAAAAATCGAATTCCATGAATATCTCTGTTATCACAGCCAGTACGGTAAAAATGTATAAGACATAAATGATCGTAAATACAATTCTATATAGCTTTAGTCATGTAGTATTTATCGATAGGACCACTAATAACATAGTTGAAAATTACATTTTAGACCTTCCCCTAAACTACCATTTGACCCAACGTAAACACAATTATTTACAGCCTAGGTTGTACTGCCTCATTCTCCGATTTAACTTACCAATGTTCATTAAATTCTCTTCTGCCATTTTCTCGTGATGCCCGTACATACATACAGACAGACAGACAGACAGACAGACAGACAGACAGACAGACAGACAGACAGACAGACAGACAGACAGACATGACGGAACATTTAAAAATGCATTTCCTTGTTTCTGTGGACACGACCGATACAGAAATACCATTCTTTTTAAAATTCTGATTAATGTGCAGACAAAACTCTTATTTTTTTATAGATGGATATGTACTGAATACGCCCTAATACGTTGAAAGTTTATTTCGATTATTTTGTGTTCTTTAATAAGGTAGCTTACAAAATAAGTTAACAGAATAAATGTTGTTCACTTCTCCGAGACGAAGACATTTCAGAATGCACAACATATGCAATGATGGTTATTTTCTATAAACTTCCTCTAGACAACAGTGTATCAGTCTTTTATTTCTTATTGGACTAGCTTACAAATGAAGTTATGAATATAGCTTCAATAATCAAGTAAAAAGAAAGGGCCAGTTGTGGTGCCAATGCAGGAGTGGGAGTAGGTTTGCCTTTGTATGGACGATACATTGGTTTAGGAGTGGTCGTCCGAGGAAGTGTTTTAGTTGTAATAGTTGTTGTTGGCGGCCTTGGTTTGGTTATAGTTCTTGTTGTGAGTATTATCGTAGGAGCTGTCCCTTCACCATGTGTTGTTGATGGATTCTTTTGAACCTCTGACACTGTAACTGAAGACGAAATTGTGTTTGGAGACATTGCCTCAAAAGAGGAATTTTTATCTGTTTTAACAATACCCGAGTTGTTTCCATGAGCACTTATCTGAACATTTGGAATGTCATTGCTTGGAGCTGTTGCGGCATTGGAATTTTCTCCACCCGTGCCTGATCCCACCGGACTTTTTTGTTCTGTAATTTCACCATCCATGTTTGGTACTGGAATTCCATCATTTGCGGCGGATTCTGGGAGGTTATTTTCTGGTTTATACTCCGAACCTGCAGCATGTGTAACAGTTTCTGTGGGGGTGTTTTCAGTACTTACATTTGTATTATGATGATTTGAAAGGGATTCCATGGATCCATTTGTTCTTTCTGGAGCAGAGTTTTCATCTATATTGGGCATATCTGCAGGAACTTTTTCATCGGTTGATATTTTCACATTGTTTTTACCCGACGTAATTTCCGAAGGATCATTTGTATCTGAGGAGATTTTTGGAGGATCGTTATCATAATTTGGGTCCGTTTCTGGAGGAACATTGTCATCGGCTTCGGAAGGAGGCTTCTCTTTATCAGAGTCATTGTCATCATCTGTTGAAGTTTCTGCAGGATCATTGTTGCCATCTGAGGAGATTTCTGTTGTACCATTGTCATCATTTGAGACTGTTTCTGCAAAATTATTTGGATTATTTGGATTTGCTTCTGGGGGCGGATTACTGTCCTCTGGATCACTGTCACTTGGAACCGCTCCTGGAGGTGGATTACTGTCCTCTGCGGGTGTCTTCTCAAGATCACTGTCATTTGGAGCTGTTTCTGGTGGTAAATGGCCGTCTTCTGGGGGCGTTTCTTCAGGATCATTGTCATTTCCAACTGTTTCAGGAAGGGTATTACTGTTCTCTGGAGTTATAGTTTCAGGATCATTTTCATTTGGAACTAGTTCTGCAGGCGATTTACTGTCTTCTGAAGGTGAATCCTCAGTTTCATCATTTGAGTTCTCTTCCAGAGTCGAACTGCTATCCATTGAAGGACTTTCCTCAGGATCAGGTGCTTCTGGAGGTGAATTACTGTCATGAGGAGGCGTTACCGCTGCACCTTTATCATTTGGAACTTCTTCCGGAGGTGAATTAGTGTCATCTAGAAATGATTCCTTTGGGTCGTTGTCATTTTGAGTTGTTTCTGGAGCCAAATTACTATCTTCTGCGGGCGTTTCCTCGTGAACATCGTTATTCGGAACTATTTCTTGAGGGGGTTCCTCAGGACCACTGCCACTTGGAACTGCTTCTGGAGCCGAATTACTGTCCTCTGGAATTGTCTCCTCAGCAGCATTGCCATTTGAATCCGTTCCTGGAGGTGACTTATTGTCTTCTGGTAGTGTTTCCTCAGGACCATTGTCACTTGGACCTGCTGCTGGGTCCGAAATACTATCCTCTGAAAGTGACTCCTTCGGAGCATCGTCATTTGGAACTGTTTCTTGATGTGAATTACTGTCCTCTGGGGGTGTTTCTTCCGGTTCACCTGGAGGTGCTTTTGGAAGCGAATTATTGTCCTCTGGGGATGTTTCTTCAGGATCATCTGGAGCTGTTTCCGGATGCGGACCACCGTTCTCTGAGGGCGTTTCTTCAGGATCACCTAGAGCTGTTTCTTGAAGTGAATCACTGTCCTCGGAGATTGTTTCTTCAGGATCAACTGGAGCTGTTTCCGGAGGCGAATCACTATCCTCTGGGAGTGTTTCTTCGGGATCACCTAGAGCTGTTTTTTGAGTCGAATCACTGTCCTCTCGGGGTGTTTCTTCAGGATCAACTGGAGATGTGTCCGGTGTCGAATCACTATCCTCTGGGAATGTTTCTTCAGGATTACCTAGACCTGTTTTTTGAGGCGAATCATTGTCCTCTGTGGGCGTTTCTTCAGGATCAACTGGACCTGTTTCCGGAGGGGAACCACTGTCGTCTGAGGGTGTTTCTTCAGAATTATCTATAGCTGTTTCTTGAGGAGAATCACTGTCCTCTGGGACTGTTACTTCAGGATCAACTGGAGCTGTTTCCGGAGGTGAATCACTATCCTCTGGGAGTGTTTCTTCAGGATCAACTAGACCTGATTTTTGATGCGAATCCATGTCATCTGGGGATGTTTCTTCAGGATCAGCTGGAGCTGTTTCTTGAGGTGAATCACTGTCCTTTGGGGGTGTTTCTTCAGGATCAAGTGGAGCTGTTTCCGGAGGCGAATCACTGTCCTCTGGGGGTGTTTGTTTAGGATCACCCAGAGCTGTTTCTGAAGGGAAATTACTATCCTCAAGGAATATTTCTTCAGGATCACCTGGAGCTGTCTCTGGAGATGAATTAATTTCCTCTGTGGGTATTTCTTCAGGATCTCCCGGAACTGTTTTTGGAGATGAATCATTGTCTTCAGGCGAAGTTTCATGCAGCTTATTGTCGTTTGGAACCATTTCTGGAGGCGAATTATTGTCCTCTGATGATGTTTTCTCAGGATCATTGTCCTTTGGAGCTGCTTCATCAGGAAAATTACTGTCTTTTGGAGGTGTTTCTTCAGGATTATTGCCATTTGGAGCAGTCTCTGAATGTGAATTATTATCTTCTGGTGGTGTTTCCAAAGGAGCATCGTTATTGGGAGCAGTCTCTGGAGGCGAATTAGTGTCTTCTGGTGGTGTTTCCTCAGGTTCACTGTCATTTGAAGCTAATTCTGGAGGCGATTTAATCTCCTTTGACTGTGTTCCCTCAGAATCGATGTCATTTGGAGCTATTTCTGGAGGCGAATTACTGGCCTCTGATGGTGATTCGTCAGGATCATTGTCATTTGGTTCCGTTTCCGCAGATGAGTTACTGTCTTCTGACGGTTTACTGTCCGCTGGAGGTGACGCCTCAGCATCATTGTCATTTGGAGCTCTTTTTGGAGGAGAATTACTGGCCTCTGAGAATGTTTCTTCTGGACCGTTATCATTTGGAGCTGTCTCTGGAGGTGCATTACTGCTCTCTGGCTGTGATTCCTCAGGATCGTCGTCATTGAAGGCTATTTCTAGAGGAGTATCACTATCCTCTGATTGTGATTTCTCAGGATCATCGGTATTTGGAGCTGTTTTTGGAGTCTGATCATTGCCTTCTGGTGGTATTTCTACGGAGTCGTTGTCATTTGCAGCTGTTTCCAGAGATGATTCATTGTCCTCTGACGGTGTTTCCTCAGGATAAGTGTCATTTGGAGCTGCTTCTGGAGATGAATTACCATTTTCTGAGGTTGCTTCCGCAGGTTCATTGTCATTTAGAGCTGTTTCTGGAGGTGAATTACTATCCTCAGGGCCATCGTCAATTGGAGCTGTGTCTGGGAGCGTATGACTGCCCTCTGGGAGTGATTCTTCAGGATCATTATCATTTGGAGCCGGATCTGAAGACGAATCACTGTCCTCTGAGGGAGTTTCCTTAGAATCTTCATCATTTTGAGCCGCATCTGCTGGCAAATCATTAATATCTGGGGGAAGTTCCACAGAATCTGTGCCATTTGGAGCCGTATCAGAAGACAAATCATTGTTCACTGGAAGCGGTTCCTCAGGATCTTTGTCATTTGGTGTTGAATCTGGAGATGAACCGCTGTCCTCTGGGGCTGGATCCTCCTGTAAAACATTTAGAGCGTCTTCTGGAGAAGAATTGACATCTCCTGGAGGTGTTTCCTCACGTTCACTGTCCTCTGCAATGTCTTTAATTTGTGAATTATTGCCCTCTGGAATTATTCGTTCCTCAGGGTCATTCCCATTCGGAATCGCTTCTGAAGGAGAATTGTCCTCTCTAGGTGACTCTTCAGAATCATCTTTTGGAGCTATCTCTGGCAGTGTATCCTCAGAGTTGTCACCTGAAACTGTTTCAGAATGTGTATCAGTATCCTCTGGAGACATTTGCAATTCATTATTCTCATTTTGACCGGTTTGTGGAGGCGAGTATTCGGGGTTATTGCTACTGGGAACTCTTTCCGAAGAAGAATGATCTTCCGGGGAGGATTCCTCAGGAACATCGTTTGAAGTACCTTCTGATGACGAATTGCCATTCTCTGAATGCGTTTCCTCCGGTTGATTGTCATTTGAAGAAACTTCTGGAGAATAATTACCGTCTTCTGAATCAGCTGCATTTAGAGCCATATTCAAGGGAGAATTTTTGTCCACAATTGTTTCTTCAGGACTATCATTCGTTCTAACCTTCGTAAGACCACTGATGCCTTGCGAAGATGTTTCCAGAGAGTAATTTTCGGACGAAAATGTTTCTAGAAGAGGAATATTTTCTTCTGAAGAGTTTTCTGTAGGATTTTTTACTTCATCTGGGATCAGTTCTGGTGCTTGTATGTCATCGTCATCCGATCTAGTTTCTGGAGAGCTATTGTCACCAATCGGAGAACCACTTACATCTGCAATTTGTTGAAGGGCAACATCACTGTTTTGAACTTTTTCCACAGGCGTACTGTCAGCGTGTTTTAATGGTTCTGTAAGAGTATTTTCGTAATGTGGTATTGTTGCAAGGGAAACACTTTCGATTTCAGACTCAGGGTGTCTGTGATCCAATTCTCTTTTCGAACTATTGCCAGTAGAATTACGATAAGCGTTTTGAGCATTTTCAGCTGTTTCTAGAGGGGTATTTTCATCAGCAAGTTTCGATTCCTGATTCCCATTATCTGAGAATGAATGCGGAAGGAAATTTTCATGAAGTGGCTGTAACCCGGGAAGAATGCTTCCAAAATTTGTATCAGGGCTTTCTCGAACCAAGGTTTCTTCAAGAGGGTTATTTCTGTCTGGGTCAGAAATTCCACCATCTGATGCTGCGACTGAGGGATTGCCATTCAAGTTATGATCAGGGCTTTCTCCCCGTTGGACTGTTTGTAAGGGAATTTTCTCATTACCAAATTCGGTTTCAGGATTACCACCATACGAGGCCGATTCCGGTGGGGACTCCTCACTATCCTCGTATTCTTCTAGGGGATCATTATTAACTATCTTAGCTGTCTTTAGTAGAGTATTATCGCGATTTGAAGTTAATTTTTGAGGTACATACTCAACGTCTGGAGATAGTTTTGCATTTGAACCCTCGTGATCCCAGGACACGACATCAAGTTTTTGTCTTTCATTCACTTCCTTTATTGCTACAGTGCAGTTCGGAGATGTGAAGTCCCAGTCCTTGTTCAGGAAGGGGGTGATATTGCAGTTTACCAACTGAACGTTCATGGCGCTGATGCACAACGAACTCCTTGCTGAGAAGTCGGTGTCTCGTATCTCTACATCACCTTCGGAGACGATGTGGAAGTACCCGTCACTGATCTGTAACAAACATTAAGTTTCATGAGAAAGTGACAAACGATTCTTTTCACAGTGCGTGCTTAGGTCTTGCGAATGGGAGCATAGCCTTGCTAGCCGGGGTGTGGAGCGTTAGCGCCAGTTTTGGCGATTAGTGCGGGGGGCGAGGCGGGGGGGGGGCATTCAATTTTGTATTCCGTTTTAGGTGCCTAAAATTAGAAATATCAGGAATTATTTTTAAAAAATGACGAACACTTTACTGTATTTATATGTTACGGAGTTTTCCGTGGTAGGTAGAGGTGAAAGAAGGTGCGGGTGTGAATAGGTCTCCAGCTACGAAAGCAAAATTAATTTAAAATTTAACAAGGTTATATTTTCTTTTCAAAAACAAAGAAATAACAAGCATGGCAGGTACAAAGTAGCAAATCAAAAAGGGTAGTTACAATATTTACAGGAATTGGGCTTCGCGCCCTGATTTTACACTGCTTGGGCAATCAGCTCAGTTTTACCCCAAAAACGAGTTTTAACAGAGGGGCAGAAAACCCCATTCATACCTAGGAGCCCTTGCTCCAAATTACACAGAAAAGCCTCCACGAGGCATACAACACTCAATTTTCAAAAGAGCCACTCGCTCTCAAAATTTAAGCCTCTCCCAGGCCACACCAAACTCCACCTTCAAGTTGTCCTCACTGGACATAGACACAGGGGTAAAATACCCGACCTACTGAGGTCTATTAAAAAATAAAATGGGCAATTACATGACCTTCTAAAATAACAATTTGAGAGGAGGCGATCTTGCACTCCTAATACACTTGTTTTTAAAAACCTAATCTGGCTCTAGGCCACTAATGCAAGGGCTAATCCCATACTACCGAGGTGACTTTAGAAAAGAGCAATTTGTTTTACATTAACGAAGAATAGGTTGAGAAAATAAGTTCACCTCAAGACAATGTGAGTGGGAGCTCGAGAGGGTTAGCACTCTCTATCCCAATATGCAGCTTAAAAGAGAATAGAAGAAAAGATCGTTACATTTTAGGAAAAGGTTACATGGAGGAACGCTTCGCACCCGCCCCGAGAGTTAAACTGCTGAGCTAGCAAAGAAATAATTTATTAATCGGCCATTACCTTATTGATGACCGCTGCCGAGGAAAGAGGCGCTTCCCGCCTCCTGCTATGTACTTTATACACTGAAAGATGGAACAGAAGTGGCCCGGAGACCCAAAAATCAGCAGTTTGTCTCCTCTCGCGGAAGGTTCTAGGTGTCAGGGGAATGAAAACACCCTCCCACAAACTTTTTATTGGCTCGGGTACAGAAACATATCCAAGTTGGGGGAAGATACATCGGATTGGTCGGAAATAACTCAAAGAAATTCAGGATTGGTTAAATGCAAAACAAGGGGAAAGAGAGGGGTATACAGCCAACTTAAACAATAACTGAAATTTTTTTTAGCAAAGACGAACATTTGAAATAAAAATTTCTCCAACAAAATAGTTCTTTGACTTCGCACTAGGTTGCACTATTGTTGATCTTCAGTAGTGTCCTCTAGAAGAGAAAGTTCACACTTCTTACTTCAAGCGAAACAAAAACACATCACAAATGACACAGTTCAAAAACTCAAAATTTTCCACGTGGTGACATCTTCTGAGAAAGTAGAGAATTAATAGCGTAGATAAAGTTCAGACTTCCTCCAGCAGAGGAGTTTCAACTGGCGCACATTTTAAATTAGCGGAGTGGAGGTGTACCGCCCGGTACAGACCTCCCCCCCCCAAAAGTTCCTCCCGGGGTGACACATGAAATTATTTGAAAACAAGGTCCAAGTTTTGATGTAGATATGGAGATTAATTGCCAAAAAAAATTTATAAGATTTTCTTAATTTGGTTTGATTTAGTTTCAAAATTTTGTTGTTGCAGATGAAGAATAGTTTTTAAGTTTGTAGAAGTAGAATTCTGAGGATAAACTTTTAATACTTAAAAGTGATGAAAAATTTTGCAATGTCCACCAAATATTGCTGTTGAATTCCCGAGTGTAGTCATTGCTTATCGTAACTGTCCATGTAGTTGAGGTTGATGAAGTTGGATGGCCAGATCGGCCGTTGCAGCTTGCGTCCAAAGGAGGCCGCTCGGACCCCTCAAGTACCCTGAGATACCGCTCGCCCGCACTATGAGGGGAGCAGAGGTGTAGAAGCACGCCGCGCCCGCGGTGAACATATACAGGCTGCGGGCATGTAGCAGGTCGTGCGCCGCACATCAGCCTAGGCCGGGAGGAGAGCTCCGGCTCGCCGTGCACATGTCGTCCTCGCTGGGGCCGAGGGGGCCCGTCCTGGAACCCAGCCGCGGCACAGCGCCGCGCGGCTGCGGGGGCACTGAAACATTTAAGCTAGGCGGCAGAATTGTTGGACAATTATCATTTTTTTTGAGGGCACAGGCTTGTAGAGAGATTGAGGGGCCAGCGGCGTGCAGATATCCATGGCCTTTCATCTAAGCCAGCCACTGTGTGTAGTGGAGCAGGAGACGGGAGCGTGGTAATGGCCGTGGCAAGGACAGGATGGCAGTTTAACAACTCGGGGGAGGTTTCACAGAAATGCTTACATATAAAATAAAATAGAAGGAGCAGAATGCCTTAAGAGTAGAACTCAAAAAAAAATATAACCTTCATATTCCTTTCAAAATAATATGAAGCAAGTTAACACAGAAATTACACCGGTTTCACCTGGGACAGGTGAACCCTAAATATCCTCTCGGTGGCTGGATTTCTTACTAACAATGTAACCGGCGTAAGAAAATCGAGAATGATGCATGGCCCATGAAATCTGGGGGCAAGCTTGCCCGCGGGAACAAAATTCTTGACCATCACCTGGTCACCTACCTTCAAAGTGGTGGGTCTCCGTCCACGATCATACTTTTCCCTAACCTTTTCATGAGATACCTTAAGATTGGCTTTAGCCTTCTTCCATAGATCTTTAATGTTATCCGGATCTATTGTCTCGGGTAGAATGTCACTCAGAGACCAGAGGTTAGAGAGCGGCGTGTTGGGAACAAATTTGAACATCAAGGAAGCTGGAGTGAACTTATGAGATTCATGAACCGCCGAATTCAAAGCAAAAGCTAACCAATGCAGGGACGTGTCCCACCTGGAATGATCTTCATGATGATAGGCAATAAGTGCGGACCTGAGATTACGATTAACCCGTTCAGCCAGAGATGGTTGAGGGTAATAAGCAGAAGTAGTTACATGAGAGATGGATAAGTCAAAACAGAATTTACGAAATAAGTTAGATGTAAAAGCCTTAGCATTATCAGATACAATATATTGGCACGGACCAAAAGAAGCAAAAATAGAATTTAAGCAAGTAATGGTAGACTGAGCGGTAGCCAGCTTAGTCGGAAATAACCAAGAAAATCTGGTAAAACCATCTACACACACAAGGATGAACTTGTTGGCATTACCCTTTGACTGGGGGAATGGTCCTACATAATCAATATACAGGCGTTCCATGGGGCGCGACGCTTGCTGAGAAGACAAGAGGCCTACCTTGGTGGACATGGTCGGTTTACTAAGCAAACAGGATTTACAAGCCTTTACTAGTTCACGGATTTCACCGTCCATACCTTTCCAGATGAACATTTCACGAATCTTTTCACGAGTTTTAAAGATACCAAGATGCCCTCCTAATGGGGTCTCATGATAATACTTGAAGATCATAGGTACAAGAACCGCTGAAACAACAACTTTCATCATCTTATCATGCCTCGAAGGGCAACATAGAACACCATTCCTCAGAACATAAGGGACAACATGTTCCCCAGAAGAAAGGGTTTCCATTATCGGAGCCAGCGTCGGATCTTCACGTTGGTATTTCTCGATATCCCTAAAGAGCATGGGAGCATCTGTTAGGATGGCATTAACCTTAGATAGTATGGACTCGGAAGGTGATGAACTGTCGACCGGTTCGTGGGTCTCGACGTTGTTAGAAAACATACGGCTGAGTCCATCAGCAACAACATTTTCGGTACCTCTGATATGTCTAACATCAAACTGGAAGGCGGAAATACGGATGGCCCAGCGGGCTATACGACCAGTACGACGCGGCCTACCTAAGACCCAGCTTAAGGCTTGATTATCTGTCTCCAGGTCGAATTTGACATGTTCCAGATAGAGACGGAACTTCTCTAAGGCGAATAAGACTGCCAAACCTTCGAGCTCATAGATGGAATACTTGGCTTCTTGAGCCGACAATGTCCTAGACGCATAGGCGATGGGGCGCCTCCCTAGTTCAGTCTCTTGAAGAAGGACTGCAGCTACCGCTGACGACGATGCGTCGGTTTGGACAATGAATTTCTTCGAGAAATCAGGCATAGCAAGTACAGGGGCATTACAAAGAGCTAATTTAAGGTCTTCAAAAGCGGCTTGTTGAGAAGGTCCCCACTCGAATTTGATGCCTTTCCTACGAAGAAGGTTTAAGGGCGCCGCTCTATTAGCGAAGTTAGGAATAAACTTCCTGAAGAAATTCACCATACCAATGAACCTGGCGATACCTTTAATGTCCTTGGGATGTTTAAAATCACGGATGGCCTGTGTTCTAGAATGATCGACTGCTACACCATCCGGTGACACAATATGCCCTAGGAAAGACATAGAGGGCTTAGCAAAGGCAACCTTGGACAACTTAACAGTTAACCCAGCCTTACGAAGGCGATCGAGAACTTCTCGCAGATGATCTAGATGTTCTTCAAAAGTCTCAGAAAATACGACGACATCGTCCAAGTAGTGATATAAGTACTCAAATTTGATGTCGGAGAAGACCCTATCTAGTAGCCTAGTGAGTACAGCTGCTCCCGTGGGGAGCCCGAAAGGCACGCGGTTGTATTCGTATAAATTCCAGTCCGTGGCAAACGCTGTAAGATGTTTAGACTCTTCGGCAAGGGGAATTTGATTATAGGCCTGATTCAAGTCCAAGATAGTAAAGAACTTGGCCTTACGAAACCATGAAAAACAAGAATGAAGGTCGGGAAGGGGCACAGATTGTAACACCACCTTCCGATTGAGAGCCCTGTAATCAATGACAGGCCTGAAGCCTCCTTGGGGTTTCGGGACTAAAAAAATAGGCGAAGAATACGCTGACTTAGAGGGCCTAATAATACCGTCCTTCAACATGTGATCGATGATTTCTTTTAGAGCCTTCATTTTAGGTGGAGATAGCCTATAAGGTGGAAAACGGACAGGAATCGAATCCGTGACCTCAATTTTGTATTCGATCAGGTCAGTAACACCAAGAGTATCAGAGAACACCTCGGGAAACGACTGACACAATTTGCGAATACTATCAGCCTGCTCCTCAGGTAGATGTCTAAGGTCTAACAACATCTCATCCTGGGTAGGCGAAATAGAAGAACATGATGCAGAATTACACTTTAATAGAGGGATATTACAATTAGAGGCAAATTTGAAAGTGCAAGACCTACTCTGAAGATCGAGCACAAGACCAGTGTGAGAAATAAAGTCCGCTCCCAATATAATGGGGCAAGACAAATGCTTGGCCACAAACAATTTAACTTTCCATGTGAATTGAAAGATACGAATTTTGACATATAAGGAACCGAGAATTTCTAATGGAGAGGAATTAGCCGAAACGTATTGGATCGCCGACAAACAATAGTTAGGAAGCTTACAAACAGATTTCAATTTTGAATACCAATCAGCCGAAATAATAGAACAAACACTACCTGAATCTAAGAGAGCTGTTATAGGCTCGTTATTTAACTCAATTTTGAGAAAGGGGACCGGTGCGGGGGAATCCGCCGCAATCCTAAGACACTCTTTGGGACCTTCAAAAGATGAATTTGAGAATTGCTCGTTCCCTGAATTTACAACCTGTTTACCCGGGGCTGAGTCTCGGGAAGATGGATTAGACGACTCAGCCGAAGCCACTAGTCACTTTTTATTATTGGCATAGGTGGAATTTGCACCGGAAGTTGAGCAGGAGGGGGTGCTATTCGAATTGGGACAATTCTTGGCGATATGTGAGAAAGCCCCACATTTAAAACAGCCTTGTGATGACCCGGCTCCATTCCTTGTCCCACTTGACTTGATCAGTGGACACTTGTTGCGCAGATGGTCAGGCGACCCGCAAGCATAACATTTACGGGGATTGACTGGTCGGCGAGGTGGAGGCCGAGTATTACTAAAGGAAGGCGGGGGTTCTTTCGCGACACGCAAAGAATCGGCGTATCTAACTCCTTCCGCTGAGACTGCCAATGCTTCAAGTTCAGAGAAAGTTTGCGGGCACGCCGCGAAACACAAATATGACCTGTAGGGTGGTGAAATCCCTTCCACAATAGCTTGTACAATCTGATCCTCAGGGAAATGAAGAGCAAACTCCCTAGTATAAAACTTAATGTCCTGTATGAAATCAGCCAAGTTTTCATCCAGGCGTTGTACACGGTAATAGTACTTCTGAATAAGGGAGGACCTGGCCCTAGCCGGGATGAAGTTAGCTAGCAAATGGGCATGGAAATCCTCAATAGATGATTGCTCGGCAATGGCTCTTACGATTTTATCTGAGAGAATACAAATAGCATACGGATAGATAATTTGCAAAATTTGACATGGAGCAAGAGAAAACACAAGTGCATGATCCTGAAATTCAACCAGAAATCTTAAAAAAGAAATTACATCACTGGTGGTATTAACGGAAAACTTAGAGATACCTCTGAGCAACATTGCCAATGGATGAGGCAAGCTGCTAAACCCGGGTGACATAGTAGGTAAAGGTTTCAATGGCAAGGAAGTTAATTCAGAACGGATGTTACTCAATGATGCACGACGTTCAGATTCGTTGTCCAATGGGGCAGGGATAGTTTGAGCAGCAACGGTTATCCTATTAACTTCTCCCTTGGGAGGCGCTTCCTCACTACCTGCATTCACTGTTGTGGGTAGATCGCTTTTGGGAGGAACCTCCCCTGTTAACAATTGAGTGACCTTGCTAGATAATTCAGACATATTTTCAAGCAGCGTACTAGCTTCCTTCTTCTATTCAACTTTAGAGACAACAGATCGTTAACCCTATTCGAAAAATGATATAGCCTAGCTTGCACACGCTTAATTTGATTAGGTGAAGGATCATTTTCATCAAAAAAACTAACTACAGAAGCTAGCCCAGTAATATTCTCCGTGATCGTGGAAAGAGAGTCGTCAATTTCTTTCTCTCCCAAATTGGGGATGGAAATGGGCAAATCTAGGGACTCTCTAAGCTTGTTTGTATCTACTGCAACCGTGCCTCCAGATTGTACATTTCTAATAGTCAATTCATAGATCAACTCCTCCTTGCGCAAATAGTTAAGATGGAGAACATCCCGAGGGCCGGGCATGGTGACAGAACAATTTTGAAAAACTCAAAAAATTCCAGCAACTGGGAAAATAGTTAGAGTTCGGAACAAACAATGTTTAGCCGTCAAAAGGGGCTAAATTGAGACCCATTCAACCACGCTCTGCTACCACTTGTTACGGAGTTTTCCGTGGTAGGTAGAGGTGAAAGAAGGTGCGGGTGTGAATAGGTCTCCAGCTACGAAAGCAAAATTAATTTAAAATTTAACAAGGTTATATTTTCTTTTCAAAAACAAAGAAATAACAAGCATGGCAGGTACAAAGTAGCAAATCAAAAAGGGTAGTTACAATATTTACAGGAATTGGGCTTCGCGCCCTGATTTTACACTGCTTGGGCAATCAGCTCAGTTTTACCCCAAAAACGAGTTTTAACAGAGGGGCAGAAAACCCCATTCATACCTAGGAGCCCTTGCTCCAAATTACACAGAAAAGCCTCCACGAGGCATACAACACTCAATTTTCAAAAGAGCCACTCGCTCTCAAAATTTAAGCCTCTCCCAGGCCACACCAAACTCCACCTTCAAGTTGTCCTCACTGGACATAGACACAGGGGTAAAATACCCGACCTACTGAGGTCTATTAAAAAATAAAATGGGCAATTACATGACCTTCTAAAATAACAATTTGAGAGGAGGCGATCTTGCACTCCTAATACACTTGTTTTTAAAAACCTAATCTGGCTCTAGGCCACTAATGCAAGGGCTAATCCCATACTACCGAGGTGACTTTAGAAAAGAGCAATTTGTTTTACATTAACGAAGAATAGGTTGAGAAAATAAGTTCACCTCAAGACAATGTGAGTGGGAGCTCGAGAGGGTTAGCACTCTCTATCCCAATATGCAGCTTAAAAGAGAATAGAAGAAAAGATCGTTACATTTTAGGAAAAGGTTACATGGAGGAACGCTTCGCACCCGCCCCGAGAGTTAAACTGCTGAGCTAGCAAAGAAATAATTTATTAATCGGCCATTACCTTATTGATGACCGCTGCCGAGGAAAGAGGCGCTTCCCGCCTCCTGCTATGTACTTTATACACTGAAAGATGGAACAGAAGTGGCCCGGAGACCCAAAAATCAGCAGTTTGTCTCCTCTCGCGGAAGGTTCTAGGTGTCAGGGGAATGAAAACACCCTCCCACAAACTTTTTATTGGCTCGGGTACAGAAACATATCCAAGTTGGGGGAAGATACATCGGATTGGTCGGAAATAACTCAAAGAAATTCAGGATTGGTTAAATGCAAAACAAGGGGAAAGAGAGGGGTATACAGCCAACTTAAACAATAACTGAAATTTTTTTTAGCAAAGACGAACATTTGAAATAAAAATTTCTCCAACAAAATAGTTCTTTGACTTCGCACTAGGTTGCACTATTGTTGATCTTCAGTAGTGTCCTCTAGAAGAGAAAGTTCACACTTCTTACTTCAAGCGAAACAAAAACACATCACAAATGACACAGTTCAAAAACTCAAAATTTTCCACGTGGTGACATCTTCTGAGAAAGTAGAGAATTAATAGCGTAGATAAAGTTCAGACTTCCTCCAGCAGAGGAGTTTCAACTGGCGCACATTTTAAATTAGCGGAGTGGAGGTGTACCGCCCGGTACATTATATATTTCCTTTATTTAGGAAGCTGACCCTCAGTGGGTAGTAACGGGAGTAGGCAGAGATATTTTAAAAATTTAAACTATTTTAATCATATTATATATGAAATATTTTGTTTTCGACGCATGCAGATCTGTATTCAATATTATATTAATGACTTTGAAATGAAGACAAACCCTGTAACAACCTATAACCCTAAGTGCACTCCTTTTATTTTTCAATATACCTAGGTTGACTAAATAGGCAGGAGGGAGTTGTCAAATAACAACATACTTTTATAATAAAAATTAACAATATAATTCACTGTTGTGTAGATTTAATAAGAGAAATTAGAAATAAACAGGTTTTCGTACAAGTCACCTTAAACAATATTCTTGCGAATTAGTTCAATGCGCCTCTCCCTCATTTCAGGAAATATATCTATCACTCTCGTCTTGCTAAGATGACACAGCAGTTCCTTCTCTATGGCTAGAGTCCCTAAGTTAGACAGTCTGTGGTCGGTCATTTCCTTAAATAGGTTTTAATTCGTTTGAAGGCACTCATAGCGCATTCACTGGAAAATGACATTGACGGAATAGACAGCATCAAGTTAAGCAATTTTGTTGTTTCCGTATACACACTCTGGAATTCATTATTAAGAATGGAAGCCAACAGTTACCGTAACTAATATTGGCGGGCAAGAAACTGCTTGTCCCTGAAGGGTTTTGATGCTATCATTCATTTATTAGGTGTAAGTTTGCTATACTTCTTATTTGAATATTATTATTTTATTTTTAGACGCGTCTTATAATAAAGTAAATTCAAATGAATTACATTTAAAGTATACCCGAGATGGTAGCCAATAAGAGCACCTTTTTAAATGAGATTCAAATAGTAGCCAATGAGAGCAAGAAGAGACGCTGGTAAGTCTGTCTACTGGGCGGAGATATCTCGCTATACAGTAGGAACGTCATACAGGGTGGCGTACGAAATGCCATACACTGGAAATTGTTTATAGAAAATGTAATATACAACATATTGAATACAAAATGGCGTTACAACATTCAATGACATGTGTATGGTTAGTCCGTGTGGAGGGCATGTTCAATATGTCCACCTTCTCGGTGTACAACAGCTTCGAGACGAACCCGCATGTTCGTGATCACTCTACAACACAAGTCCTCACTCAACCCTCGGAGGAAAGTCACAATGGCCGCTTGCAATTGTTGTACATTTTCTGGTTTATGGCGGTAGATTGTCTCCTTCAAATATTCCCCCAGGAAGAAGTCGCAGGGATTGAAATCGGGGCTATGCGGTGGCCAGATTGAGCTGCTCTGAAAACGCTCGGGATATCGATGAGACATCACACGGGGCCCGAAATGTTCATTCAGAAAGTCCAGAACAACATTTGTTGTGTGCGGACGAGCTCCATCTTGCATGAACCGTTGTGTCTCTACTGGTAGTCGTGATGCAAAGAGTTCTGGAAGGAAACTGCTTGTCAGCATGTCCACGTAACGCGTACTATTGACTGTGTCATTGAAAACGATTGGCCCAATAATTCCATGACTGGAAATTGCAGCCCACACATACACACTTGCACACCATGACTTTCAACCTCGTGCACAATAGCAGGTCGTTCTTTCGCCCAAAACCGGACATTCTGTTTGTTCACTGCACCATTGAGATAGACGTGTGCCTCATCACTGAACCATGTGTTGTGCAATACGGGACCACCTTCTGCAATAGCCCTCGCAGCAAACTGTACTCGCCGTTGCTAGTCAAGCGCCGTTGGTTTATGACCTGTTGTCATTTTGTATGGGAACACGTCAAGGTCAGACTGCAGTATTCTCTGAATTGACCGACGAGAGATGCCCAGCTGAACACATGCAGTTCTGAGGGATTTGGAGGGGCTCCGAGCCACAGCCGCTCTCACAGCAGCAACATTCTCCGGTGAGCGCACCGGCTTGAGGCGGGGCCGTTTTCTCTCCATTATGTTGCCTTCCGTTTTAAATTGCCTGGCCAGTCTGTATACCGTCTGCCGGCAAGGAGCCTACCGAGTACGGAAATGAACACGAAACCTTTCCTGGGTCCGAGCTACGCTCTTTGTTTCCGCATAAAACAACACTATCTTCACCTTCTGTTCACGCGCCAATCTCTCTTTGTCCGCCATGCTGTATAACTGGCAGCCGGTACGCATGCGCGACTTGTGGTGCTGCCTGTCGGATCGCGCATGAAATAAGGTTTCTGTTCACGAAAGGAACATGTTTGTGAGCCCAGGTTTACACATTTTATAAAACATTTCCGATGTATGACATTTCGTGCGCCACCCTGTAGTTCCACGGTCAGCGCCTACAGATAGCGTTTTTCTACCGTTGTTCTATCTGAAAGCCTTGAAAATTGATGGAACATACACAAAATGGGCAGCGTCAACATTCGCCTACGTGCTTCGTGAAACTGACGCGAGCCCGAGCATTGCCGAAGTGAGACAAACATGAGTAAAGCGGGCAATACGCTAATGTCATGTATGTGGAAATAATTAATATTCTAAAAATACTTAAATTAACCCTATCCCCCCCTCCCCCACATTTTCACTCCGCTTATCCTCAGGTTTCAACCTATTATTTAGGAAAAAGTGAAACATTCTCATGTTGTCTGAATCCCTCCAGATGGATAATCACGTGATTTTGTAAGTGGAATGAAGCCCATTTATATAAGATTTTATTTCATCTGGGCAAGTGTCTTCCCATTCTGTATCTATTTTTACCGGAATGTGCCTGTTTGAATGCTGCATTGATATATATGCAATTTGTTACTGAGTAGTTTGTCTCCTCCTAACATACTGTTTCTCGCAATACTCTTTCTGTATTATGGACAGGTTCAACATCATCCATATAATCATTCGGAGTAACGAAACGAAATGTTTGTGTTACCTGAACTGGCGCGTCATCGCCGTCATGTCCGATTTCTCGATATTCGCTTGCACTTATAACACTGTTATCACTAAAATTATCTTCGTTGATATGTTATTCAGTCGCCTCTGTGGTGTAGTGGTTAGCGTGATTAGCTGCCACCCCCGGAGGTCCGGGTTCGATTCCCGGCTCTGCCACGAATTTTGAAAAGTGGTACGAGGGCTGGAACGGGGTCCACTCAGCCTCGTGAGGTCAACTGAGTAGAGGTGGGTTCGATTCCCACCTCAGCCATCCTGGAAGTGGTTTTCCGTGGTTTCCCACTTCTCCTCCAGGCGAATGCCGGGATGGTACCTAACTTAAGGCCACGGCCGCTTCCTTCCCTCCTCCTTGCCTATCCCTTCCAGTCTTCCCATCCCTCCACAAGGCCCCTGTTCAGCTTAGCAGGTGAGGCCGCCTGGGCGAGGTACTGGTCATACTCCCCAGTTGTATCCCCCGACCAAGAGTCTGAAGCTCCAGGACACTGCCCTTGAGGCGGTAGAGGTGGGATCCCTCGCTGCGTCCGAGGGAAAAGCCGAACCTGGAGGGTAAACAGATGATGATGATGATATGTTATTCACTCACTAAAAATTCCCCTCCACTCCTATTCAACAATTCTGTGTCACTTTCTTCGCCTACATTCAGGTCGGTTTCAATATCCACGGTGTTCCGTCCCGCCATGTTTACGAACGAAACAGCTGACCCGCGTTCGCGGAATTCAAGACCGTTGCCTAGGCAACGTCAAGACAGATAATCGCTTTTCTTTTATTTCATAAGCCTTGTAGATTGTACTGCGTGTTCATAAATGCTTTATAAACACTTCACTGCCGAAAAAATTACAAAGCTATCGCACAGATCGCAGACGTGTCCAGATAATGCAGCCGGGCGCTAAGGACCGGAAGGCTAAGTGAACAATCGGGCGGTAAGGACCGGAAAGGGCTAACTAGACATTTCGTTCGCAAAATGTTCAGGGTACACGCTGTCTATCCTGTCTCCTCGGACGTTTCGCTCCTGCGTCTTACACCCGCTAAAAATCCGCGTACTGTGACTGAGTTTCCATGATATTTCTCTATGATGTAAATGGATACTGGAACGTAGATTGCCTGCTTCTCAGAGTGCTGTTGTTCGCCTGATTGTAGACGTACTGTTGGGTCCAATATTACAGAACGATCTCTCTGTTTGTCGTTGGCTAGAATATCTACTCTTCTCGTGCTACCATTTTCAGCTAAGCAGTTCACTTCTTCATATTATCCTTTCCACCCGTCAGCGCGAAAGGGCCAACGGCTGTAGCCGTGTTGAAACACCGGATCCCGTGAGATCTCCGAAGTTAAGCAACATTGGGCGTGGTCAGGAGTTGGATGGGTTGCCACCTACCTATTGCAATAAGGCCGCGAATTTTCTTTACAACTTCTTTTGCGTCTCGCGGACACAGATAGGTCTTATAGCGACGATGGGAGAGGAAGGGGCTAGGAGTGGGAAGGAAGCGGTTTATGATACATCCCCAGCATTTGCCTGGTCTGAAAATGGGAAACCACGGAAAACCATGTTCAGGGCTACCGACAATGGGGTTTGAACCCACTATCTCCCGAATACAAGCTCACAGCTGCGCGAACAAATTGGCGGTGCGAATTGTGTATTGACGAATATTCCTAAGCAATGAGCCGAAAACGTCTACTATAGTTTCAATCTCACAATAGGCACGCATGCTTTGGTTGTTCTTCTGGCTTCTACCATACAAGCTCCTTACTAGAGCCACGTCTGCCATCAGTTTGATTCTTTCAGTGCACTCTGCCTACCTTTTTTGCGAACTACTTATATCCTTGAGGGTGCTGTGCGATGCGGGCAATTCCTATACCTATACCTCGTAGTAAGGATGCAAAGGAGAGGACATATAAGTCTCTGGTAAGACCCCAACTAGAGTATGGTTCCAGTACATGGGACCCTCACCAGGATTACTTGATCCAAGAACAGGAAAAAATCCAAAGAAAAGCAGCTCGATTTGTTCTGGGTGATTTTCGAGAAAAGAGTAGCGTTACAAAAATGTTGCGAAGTTTGGCCTGGAAAGACTTGCGAGAAAGGAGACGAGCTGCTCGATAAAGTGGTATGTTCCGAGCTGTCAGTGGAGAGATGGCGTGGGAGGATATCATAGACGAATAAGTTTGAGCTGTGTCTTTAAAAGTAGGAAAGATAACAATATGAAGATAAAGTTGGAATTGAAGAGGACAAATTGGGCAAATATTCGTTTATAGGAAGGAGAGTTAAGGATTGGAATAACTTACCAAGGAAGATGTTCAATAAATTTCCAATTTCTTTGCAATCATTTAAGAAAAGGCTGGGATAACAACAGAAAGGGAATCTACCACTTGTGTGCCGTGCCAAGCGGCTATAAAAGCGAGGGGGCAAGCTGGCTCTGGAGCAGTCGTCAAGCGGGGACAGGAGGCAGAACCAACTAACGTCAGAAGCCGGTGTGAACCTCGGGCTAACCCCACACCGCACCCCGCGGGATCATCGGAGGATGTCAGACGGCCGCCACTCCAAGCAGACGATATTATCCTACAAGGTCATACGCCAAGTGAGCAAAAGCAAACGCCAGCAACTCAGCACAAGTAGTGCAGCCTCCGATATACCTCTCACGGTAACTCCAATAGTCATCACTCGCACCATGTCAGCCGACCGAGCACAGCCTCCAGTCGACCAGCCTCCAGCACCACAGCGACAACAGCAGCCACAGCAGCCCTTGCCACAGGATCAACCCGCACCGCAGAACCCGCCTACCCTACAAGATCTTACATTGATAGTCAACCAGCTCGCGCAGAATATGCGCACCTTGACGGATCATTTTTTAGAACCAGACGATACTAAATGCAGGTCAGTAGTGATTGTAGTGATTGTTTGATTTTTTAGGAATAGAGCACCATTTTTTTGAACTCCTCGTTTCTTGGAAATAGGCACTAAATGTCGTTCGTCGCGACTAACCGATTTGAATAGCGCCACAGCAAGAAGTGGAGATTCACGCAGAAGCGTGTAGCATGTGCTGAGAGGAAGAGTAGCAGGGGTTTGTTAATGCCAAGATCATGGTACTGTAGTATGATTCACCCGCTAGCCGCGCACATTCGTCAGTTTGGCAGTCTCACACAGTCAATGTGTCTGTTGCTTTGTTGGTGTGTAGCCAAATACTAAATGATTTTTATGCTCGACGATGCCGAAATATAAATATTATATGTCAGATAACTGGATCTTAATGAGGCTCATTAAGTTTCATTATGATACAGGTTCTCCAACAATCATAGTTCAGATTTTTATTATGATACAAAATATGTTTGATAAATTAGGTAAGGATAGCATCGCACCTGCGCTCAACGCACTAGCTTCGCACTTGTTTCCAAAATCAAACATGTCGGACACATATTAACATCAATGCACCTTCTACTTCCAACATTTCACAACCACACGGCACGCTCCCGCAAGTTCACTTCACCAACTGTACAATAAACAATTTGTATTTGAAATAAAGCTAGGTTATGATAACCTTCTATAAAACCTTTGTAAACATATGACATTGTCAAGATCTCTGATCCATTCACGGAAAACCAATAACCCAGCGCATGCGCTGTGTTCAATAAACTCAACTGTCAAGTGGCATCTCGACAGAAATTTGCTCGTTTTATAAACATATTTGTGTCTTAATTATTGCCATTATAGGCTTGTTGCATAATGTTCTATTAATTGTGTAATCAAATCACACCATTCTTCTATTTAATTGTAAGTCATATGTAATTATTGTTCCTTTCGTGAAAGTTTAATTGTTAGCATTGATTCAAAAAAATCTCAAAAACTCTTATTGCCTTTACCTTTCTGTCGAAATTCGCTCAGAGAGCATCGAAATCTTACTACAATATTTTGTAACTATTTTTTTAAAAAATTATTTTACCCACCCCCGCCCGCTATATCCCTCAAACCCGGGTACTTCTTGTTGTGTATAATATTTATGCCCCCTCCCCCTTTCACTTCTAATTCCCAATCGCGGCTACTATCTATGGCTCCTAAGCTACATGGATGTAGTAGGAAACATATTAGCTGATATAACACGACATGTTGAAGTAAGACCCTGGAAGTCAAGCCATATAAGCACTATGGTAGTAATATTGAAAGACGCACTCTGACAGTTCCTAGAGGGAGGTCCGTTTACTGCCTACATGGGAAGGAAGCAGAGAGTAGGGGGTACGGTTACCATGAAAACGTGGGCGTGCCCACTGCGGTTGCCATGGAGATAAGCCTGGTGGCCAGGTCGAGTTGCTTGGAGTTGCTAAACCTGTCACTTGAATGAACGAACAAGTGAGCCGAAAGCGAGGTGTCGTCCCATTTGCGATCACTCTTATCAGTGACGTACAAAGAGTCAGGGAATTCCCTGCTGAAGAACTGGTACAGGAAGACATCCCTCAAGTAACTGGCGAAACTACATACTAGGATTCTTACGAATCGTATGTTGAAACTCATTAAATTACTTATATGTACCGTTTGAGACTGATGCGTTAATATCGGGGCTGACAGAGAATAAACAGGACTCAAATGAAACTTTTATTTAGAGTTACCAGATGGTTGTGGGTGTAAAGGCGGTTAAATGCGTTTTAAGAAGTAGGAAAAAATGGGCGTATTAAAACCGTTGAATTTTACACTTTCCAATTTCAAAACAAAGGATTTCCTATAACACTTTGCTTCTTCGATAGTGCTACCCTTTTTTTGAAGCAATTGCAGCTCATCTCAAACTTAGAAGTTTACTTACACTTTCTTATACTATTACTGCTTAAATAATGCTCAAACTGTTCAAACATTCAACTGACACGTTGAGTAAATCAGCTGCTCAAAATATAATTGGCCTACTTCCATCTATCTGTATGTATGTCTACCCCTTAGTCTCGTTTCTTGATACTGGGTCGGGATGAGATGAGATTAATTTAACGGGATGTTTCTACGGCCGGATGCCCTTCCTGGCACCAACCTCAGTTGAGGAGCTAATGAAGATGAAATATGTTATTGTGAATGAAATTGGGTAAATGTTGGGAGGACTCAGGTCTGGCCTATGGATAGGAACTGTACCGGCATTTGCCTGGAAGTGAAAATATTGAACCACAGAAAACCATTCTGAGAACAGATGACGGTGGGGTTCGAACCCACGCGTTTCCCGAATACGCTCCATAGCCGTAGCGCGTTAACACGCTCGGCCACTCAGGATACTTTCACCTGTATAAATAAAATTATAATTTTTGTCTGTAGGCTCGAATTAGATGTAAATAGAATATTCCAGAACTTAAGAACCGGGCGAGCGGTTAGGGACGCGGGGCTGTGAACTTACATCCGGGAGATAATTGGTTCGAATCCCACTGTCGGCAGTCCTGAAGATGGTTTTCCGTTGTTCCCCATTTTCACACCAGGTAAATGCTGGGGCTGTACCTTAATTAAGGCCACGGCCGCTTACTTCCAACTCCTAGCCTTTTCTATCCCATTGTCGCCATAAGACCTATCTGTCGGTGCGACGTAAAGCCACTAGCAAAAAAAGATTAATATAAAAATGTTTAGATTAAAATTTGAAGAAATTACAGTTCTATAATGATAGCGTGAAAAGATGAGATTGCATTCGGGAAATGGTGGGTTCGAATTCCATTATCGGTAGCCCTGAAGATGGTTTCCCGTGGTTTCTTATTTTCAAAACAAGAAAATGCTCGGGCTGTACCTTAATTAAGGCCACGGCCGCTTCCTTCCCACTCCTAGCCTTTTCTATCCCATTGTCGCCATAAGACCTATCTGTCGGTGCGACGTAAAGCCAGCGATAAAAAAAACCCATGTCACCAAACATCTCTGACTTTTCCGTAAATTTCTGTAAGAGTATCCATTATATAAAGCACAAGGTTTGCCTTTCTTCGTCTCAATGACCTGCGTGTCGTAAGTAAGCACGCAGATAACAACATAACAACAAAAACTACATCAGCGATGGATGTCTACAGCTGGAATAATTACAGTATGTTAAAAACTATAGACTAATATTACCTCAAAAACCTTCAAGAGAGAGCTAGTGCAGAGTACGCCTTAATTAGCTGTCCCCCTGCTGCATGGACGTTGGAAAACCCTGATAGGCTGCTGATAATTTTACAGTGGTCGCAAATGGGAAACGAACCGGTTTTTCTTCACATTCTTGTTTTCCACTGTAATGGGAGTGATCGCAAATGGGACACAACCGACAGCGAGGGAAAGGAGAAACGAATGAAGGAATGTGGCAACACCTTGCAATGGCACGTGAAATGCTCCTCGCTCCAGCCCTATCTGTCAGAACGCTTCTTTAAATACACTGACTGACAGAGCAAATGCAACACCAAGAAGGAGTGGTTCGAAAGGGATGAAAGTTGGGGAAAAAACAGAGACGGCACGGACGAATAATTGATGTTTATTTCAAACCGATATGCAGGTTACACAATGCGCACGGCATCGACTCAGTAGGATGTAGGACCACCGCGAGCGGCGATGCACGCAGAAACACGTCGAGGTACAGAGTCAATAAGAGTGCGGATGGTGTCCTGAGGGATGGTTCTCCATTCTCTGTCAACCATTTGCCACAGTTGGTCGTCCGTACGAGGCTGGGGCAGAGTTTGCAAACGGCGTCCAATGAGATCCCACACGTGTTCGATTGGTGAGAGATTCGGAGAGTACGCTGGCCACGGAAGCATCTGTACACCTCGTAGAGCCTGTTGGGAGATGCGAGCAGTGTGTGGGCGGGCATTATCCTGCTGAAACAGAGCATTGGGCAGCCCCTGAAGGTACGGGAGTGCCACCGGCCGCAGCACATGCCGCACGTAGCGGTGGGCATTTAACGTGCCTTGAATACGCACTAGAGGTGACGTGGAATCATACGCAATAGCGCCCCAAACCATGATGCCGCGTTGATAGCGGTAGGGCGCTCCACAGTTACTGCCGGATTTGACCTTTCTCCACGCCGACGCCACACTCGCCTGCGGTGACTATCACTGACAGAACAGAAGCGTGACTCATCGGAGAACACGACGTTCCGCCATTCCCTCATCCAAGTCGCTCTAGCCCGGCACCATGCCAGGCGTGCACGTCTATGCTGTGGAGTCAATGGTAGTCTTCTGAGCGGACGCCGGGAGTGCAGGCCTCCTTCAACCAATCGACGGGAAATTGTTCTGTTCGATATTGGAACAGCCAGGGTGTCTTGCACATGCTGAAGAATGGCGGTTGACGTGGCGTGCGGGGCTGCCACCGCTTGGCGGCGGATGCGCCGATCCTCGCGTACTGACGTCACTCGGGCTGCGCCTGGACCCCTCGCACGTGCCACATGTCCCTGCGCCAACCATCTTCGACACAGGCGCTGCACCGTGGACACATCCCTATGGGTATCGGCTGCGATTTGACGAAGCGACCAACCTGCCCTTCTCAGCCCGATCACCATACCCCTCGTAAAGTCGTCTGTCTGCTGGAAATGCGTCCGTTGACGGCGGCCTGGCATTCTTAGCTATACACGTGTCCTGTGGCACACGACAACACGTTCTACAATGACTGTCGGCTGAGAAATCACGGTACGAAGTGGGCCATTCGCCAACGCCGTGTCCCATTTATCGTTCGCTTCGTGCGCAGCACAGCGGCGCATTTCACATCATGAGCATACCTCAGTGACGTCAGTCTACCCTGCAATTGGCATAAAGTTCTGACCACTCCTTCTTGGTGTTGCATTTGCTCTGTCAGTCAGTGTATTACAGGTATAGTTCCGTCAGCTGGTGTGACAGAGATAGCAGGGCCAGTATGAGAGAGTAGACAGAGAACGCGCTGTTGCTATCTCTCTCCCTTCACTAAAAACAACTTTGCTTTTTTAACACTTGCCATTACTTAACACACGGAGATAATATACTTCCGATTGGATAAAATATCGTAGATGATCTCTGTGGCTCACTGCTATTCCTGAAGCGACGCACTGTTTTTTCCTCGGCCGGGTGACTAATCTCTATCTTATCACCTCGCCGAGCCCAAGAAAGCAAAATTGGCTGGCACCGCGAAGGAGGTCGGCCTTCCCATCATGCTCTTTACCTGCGTCGCTCGTTCTGTCCCTCTTGAGCTGACAAACGACACCATCGCCACGGCCCTCAGTCGATCCGGAGTCTCTTCTGTTCTTCGGCTTCTCAACAGCTCCAACTTCCAACCGGCTGCCGATGTCCTGCTTTCCTGCCGCACATCTTCTGATGTCTCTACTCTTCTGCAACATGGAGCCCGCATCGGTGATTTCGGAGAGTCTTCGTGCACAGCTTCTGGATGAGGAATCGCCTTTACCTATCACCACCGCTAGCCATACTGCGACGTCACCATTTCCCCACCCTTCCACCCCGCCAAACGTGTCCTGCACACCTACTACTACTACTACTACCACTACCACTGCCATCACCACCTTCGCCCATACCTCCTCCCCGTCCCTATACTAGACTTAACTAAAGTTGGCGTCTGACAGGTAAGGTTGGAGGGAGGAGCACTGCACGTGCCATTTCACGATGTTGCCACATTCCAGCATTCCTTTCTACATGCTCTTACCCCTCGCTTCCGGCTCACTTGTTCCCTCCTTCATTCACCGCTGTGATATGTTGTAGACTACCTGGGCCAGGCGGTGTCGTCCCATTTGCGATCACTCTTATACAAACAATCAGGTTCTTATTAGTGACAGTGACAGGTTTGGCAACTCCCAGCAAGACGAGCTGCCCTGAAATTTTATCTCCATGGCAACCGCAGTCGCCCCACCCTCGTTTCCATGGCAACCACACAGCCACTCCCTTTATCCCGCCTCGGCAGGCAGTAAACGGACCTCCCTCTACGAAATGTCACAAGCCATCTCTTATTATTAGCAGTATAGTTACTATGACTATGTCTCATCCCTCCTCTCTCATGACGTCATCTCTTCCTTTCCTTCCCTCCACTCATCTTCCCGCAACTTCGAATGCTGTACTTCCATTATCCACCGAGGGACGTACATCTCCAACTCCGGCTGAGAACTTGGACACACCACCATCTAACGGCATTTCTACCTACAGCTGCGTAGTCTGTGGTGTGGACCCCAGCATAACACCAGCTACCATCATCCAGACCTTCGCCGGACAGGGATTCCCGTGCAACGCGTCTTCCGGATATTCAACGAGGATGGTCCAACCTATCTCATACGGATTCATCTGCCTACGCTGGAAGATACAGAACGCCTCATTGCCAACGGAATCAACCTCCATGGCCGACACCATAGAATTGAACCCTCCCGCTCACCTCCTCGCACTTCTCCCCATCCCCCACCACATCGTAGTCGTCCCCGGCCTACCCCACCTGCCTCCCCACCTAGTTTTTCATTTCCCTCTTTTCCACCTCCCCCTAGCTTCTTCACACCCCCACCGTCCTTTGACATCCTTCGCCTCATCCTTACCTCCCTGGTTCACTTCTCCTCCTTCTACCATACCGTAGCCCTTCACCTCTTTCCCTCTAACTTAGGCTAAAACCATTACGCTTATTGTCATTGCTGTTTGTAGTTATGTCTTGTTATTCTTAATAAAGCATTTCATGTTAATCAGCCCAGAGGTCGCCTTCCCCCCCACCCCACTTCTCCTTATTTCAACACAGCTTCAACCCTCTCCTTTCTTGCACGCTTCTCCTCATCCCCATCACCTCTCCTGGCCAGAGAGAGGCCGTAACCCTCTAGGTGGCCCGCCTCACCCCTTCAGAGTGGGGAATGAAAACTTAGAAAAAAATAGAAAAAAATATCGTATTCCAACAAAGACAGCGGCGAAAATCTCGTACTCAATAAAGTGGAAGACTGCGTAAGAGAGCCGGCAGCACTGGCTGTTTAGACCTCGGTGTTGCCAAGTCGTGCACAGTGACAGACAAGGCAAATACATTCGTGAGGATATTAATGAACACATTGATATATTGCAGGTAGAGCCTCGCGGGAAACTGCTAGTGAATCTCTAATTTTTCACTTCACCTTCCGCCAGAGAAAATGCCCTAGTGTTCAGGCTTCTCAGTCTTTAAAAATCCAGCGTTTCGTCCCAGTGTGGGAGAGGGCTTGTCAGTTAGATTGCCACCACTTTCCAAGACACTAGCTAGTACATTGTTGAGACACCACCGCAAACCAACTGTGTTTGTTATTTATTCACAATTTGCTTAACGTCGCACCGACACTGATTGGTCTCATGGCAACGATGGTTTAAGAAAGGGTTGGGAGCGGAGAGGAAGTGACCGTGGCCTTAATTTAGGTACAGTCCCAGCATTTGCCTGGTGTGCAATGGGAAAACCACGGCAAACTATCTTCAGGGCTGCAGACAGTGGGGTTCGAACCCATTATCTCCCGAATACAAGTTGATACCTACGTGACCCAAGCCATGCGGCCACTTACTGGGTAAGCCTCCTTTGTAGCACAGTGGAGCGACAGTGCACTAGGGGCGTTACGTAGAAACATCTACGCTTTCAAAATCAAGAAAGTAGGTTTCTAGTAGAGAAGATTACAAAACCTGAATACTATCAGTTTCGATTAAGTGATATTCTCAATCGGTAAAACGAGTGATGACTCCCTGATGGAAGCCTAGTTTTCGTCTCCGCAGGAGTAGTACCGATATCTAATTACATTATTATGGTAATTCGATGGTTGTACGTTGTTGAGGACGGGTGGTTCTGCTAGTCTATTAGTGTAGGAGGGCACTTGGTAGAATTAACATAGGATTCCCGACAATAGGAATCCCGATTCACGCAATTAACTTTGTTGTAGAAAGTAATAAAATTTTTAGTCGATAACTTCCGAGAAATATTCCTTTCTTTTCTAAATCATTGATCGAGAACGCACTAACTGATTCTCTTTGTGGTTATTTTTTTCTGCCTTAACCGCTCGTTATGAATGTGGGTTAAAATGACCCTGAGAGAACCGTTCGGCATCGCTTAGAGAGAGGACTGATTCAGAAACTGACTGACTGACTGACTGACTGACTGATCGATGATTCAGTTGAAGGTTCTTTTCCTTCTCCTTCGTCCTGGCCTTTTTTTTTTTATCATTTCGTTGTCCAGCTTCATGGCTAAATGGTTAGCGTGCTGGCCTTTGGTCACAGGGGTCCCGGGTTCGAGTCCTGGCGGGACCGGGAATTTTAACCATCATTGGTTAATTTCGCTGGCACGGGGGCTGGGTGTATGTGTCGTCTTCATAATCATTTCATCCCCATCACGACACAGTTCATCTACGGGCGTCAAATCGAAAGACCTGCATCTGACGAGTCGAACTTGTCCTCGGAAACTCCCGGTACTAAAAGTCATACGCCATTTTTTAATCATTTTGTTCGGAGTAAACTCTCCTAGTTTGAATTCGCCAATTGGTCAGACTATCACGTCTTCTTCTTATTATTATTTACCGTTTGTCCCGCCTGGTAGCAAGGTTGGCTGTGTAGATTCATTGTCACCATTTAGTTCGGTCTCGGGCCATGTCTGGGTGGAGATTTACTTACAGCCTTCAGGTCGTTCTGTACTGTGGCGGTCCGTCGCTGTCTTGGTCGTGTCTTGGGCCTCTTTCCAGCGACTTGCAGTGTATACAACCCTCTGTGGGTAGGGGCGGTAGAATAACACCCACGATATCCCCTGCCTGTCGTAAGAGGTGACTAAAAGGGACTCCAGGGTCTCTCAAACCGGGAATTGTGTAGGTGACCACGGGGTCCTTGAGCTGAGTCCTGGAAATGCTTCCACTTATTAGTGCCAGGTTGCTCACTTTCATCTATCCTATCCGGTGTTTCTTGGTCAACTTTTGTTCTTTTCCTACCCCGACGGTATTAGGTAGTGAGACCTAGAGAGAGAGAGAGAGAGAGAGAGAGAGTCATTCATTTAGAGTCATTCATTTCGAAGTGTTGGACCCCTTCCATTTTTCTATCTTCTTCTTCTTTAGTGTTTGTCCCGCCTGGTGGCAGGGTCCGCTGTCTATTTTTCTCTCTGATTAGTGTTATATAGAGGATGGTTGCCTAGTTGCACTTCCTCTTAAAACAATGATCACCACCACCACCCTTTGTGATTACTCACAATCCTGTAACTTATGTATTGCTCTGTACAGTACAACAGTTCTTACCGGGAGAGTTGGTCGTGCAGTTAGGGGCGCGCAGCTGTGAGCTTGCATTCGGGAAATAGTGGGTTCGAACCCCACTGTCGGTAGCCCTGAAAATGGTTTTCCGTGGTTTCCCATTTTCACACCAGGCAAATGCTGCGGCTGAACCTTAACTAAGACCACGGCCGCTTCCTTTCCACTCCTAGCCCTTTCCTCTCACATCGTCGCTATAAGACCTATCTGTGTCGGTGCGACTTAAGGCAGCGCTTTACTCATATAATTTGTATACTACTACTATAATATCTTCCAGAAATAAAAATTCACAGCCTGTTTCCAGTCATTTGACTGGGCCATGAATGGAATGAATGAAGCCCCTATCTAGCAGCGAGGATAGGAGTAGTGCCGGCTGCCGAAGCCTGTCGCACTCCTCTGGGGCACTGATTAATGATTGACAAATGAAATGATATTGGAGAGCGTTGCTGGAATGAAATATGACAGGGAAACCTGGAATATCCGGAGATAAACCTGTCCCACCTCCGCCTTGTCCAGCACAAATTTCACATCGATTGACCGGGATTTGAACCACGGAACCTACCGGTGAAATGCCGGCGCGCAGCCGCCTGAGCCACGGAGGATTTACTACTATAATATCTTATATCAATGCAGAACCGAAATATGTAGAATTCGCCCAGCGAACGTAGAGCTTCAATAATTTCGTGTGGAGGAAACAAGAATGTCGAATTTCTTTTGCTTATCCATATTCGGAAATAAATGAGCACATTCCGATCCTAAGAACTGTGACCCCACTTCTCTGAACAAGAGTCTAGCTCCTGAGGGAACGATAGTTTCGTATTTCGCCGCATAGAGCTGTAGGAAATAAATGTAACACTTCAAGGGAGCAATTCGATAAGGGGTGCGCAGCTGTGAGCTTGCATTCGGGAGTTCGAACCCCACTGTCGGCAGCCCTAAATCCCATTTTCACCCCAGGCAAATACCGGGGCTGTACCTTAATTTAGGCCACGGCCGCTTCTTACCCACTCCTAGCCCTTTCCTAACCCATCAGCATCATAAGACCCGTCGGTGCAACGTAAAGCCAGTTGTAAGTGTACAAACAAACAAACACACACACACAAGCTCTTCTTGAATTTCTGTGTGATACATTCATTTTTTATCTATTAAACGTCGTATAAATATCACGTTTCTCTCAAAACGCACTTTTTAAAATCTTTCTAATGTGCTTTTATGTGGAGTCCGAGACCTTGGAGCGAACGGAGACTTCGTCTCTACAGCAACGCAGGCATTCCGATTCGCCTGCATCTTCGAAGAATCCAATGGCATGGTGGTTATGATTGATGATGAAATAAAGATGTGATTTCATTTGCAATCTATCCTCATAATGCCATTGCAATCGTGCTGATGAATAGAGGGATAGCCTGACATCTAGCGACACTAATTGAACTGCTGCTCCACTGACAATTTAGTACTTGAAAAGACCGCGCAAGCAGAGACCTTTAGCACGGCCGACTGGATCCCTCGTTGCGCTCCAGCTAGCTAGAGTGACGCATCGAGTGGGCCGTGCCCTTAGTTACCTCGTAGACAATGTACCGGTTCCCAAGATCAAGGTCTGTCTAGCGACCTTGCTCAAGATCCACTGCACCAGCGCACTCGCGTCAATGCGTGCCGCAGCTTGAAACTAAAGTTTCCTCACCGAAGTTTCCCGAAGTCCTGCGATTATGTGCTATGCGGCAAAATACAAAGCTATTGCTCCCTCAAGAGCGTTTCTCAGACACTGTCAAATATCACCTTGCAAGTGTTGAGGGCTACGTGATACACAGAACACTGAAACATAGTCCGTCGGAAACAGTTTTTACTTTGAAGACAATATTCACAATTATACCTACCAAACTATTGTTGATCAGCACCAAGGATGAATTTCTACTCAGGTTCAAAGTCATGGAACCTATAGTAACGGTATCCAACACTACGTTACGAAGCGTCTTGGAGAGGATTCTTGTCGACGAAAGCAGGTGGCTATGTGTGATGACCACAGTGTCCAATGCCACGGAATGTTCTAAAATATTATCCTCGAAATTCAGTTCATGGACGTCGTGGATGTAAAGTTCCTTGGTATGACTCAATTCATTGACGTGGACGCTGTTGCATGATGTAATATTGAGGATGCTCGCTGAAGTAGGCGTATCACTGTCGGTAATGTTGACATCCTGTAGAGAAAAGGAAAATTATTTTATATAACAATCCTCGTAATTTAATTTTGCTGAATTGATCAGTCGGCATTGACTAAGGATATGAAACATTCGATGGCATTTGATGTGAAGGAA